>NC_043963.1:45837706-46062706 GCF_902148855.1 Sphaeramia orbicularis | reverse complement strand
TAATAATAATAATAATAATAATAATAATAATAATAATAATGATTATTATTATTATTATTATTATTATTATTATTATTATTATTATTATATATGTAGTTGTTTGTTTGCTTATCAGTAATTTATGTTCCAGTACTTACATTTTGTTGGTTAATTTTTGTTTTGATTTCACTGTCTACATTTATGAAATAAAGATTTCATTCATTCAATCAGTTAATCTAAATTGCCCGTAGGTGTTAATGTAAGACTGATTTCTTTTTCTACATATTTATTTTTTAGAATACAGTGGAAATATAAACATACAATACAATATTAATATAACAACATGAACAGAACAGAACATAGCCAGGGGAGACAATATGCAGGTAGAAATAATACATCAGTTTACGCAAAGATCACAAGTGTTACATAGAACAATGGTTTTGACAGCTTTTTTACTTTCAGAATATTGAATACTTGAAATATATTGAGTAAGTTCAATTTTAAAGATGAAAAAGGAAGGTTTGTGATTGGAGAATTTGGATTTATGAATGTGGTATTTTGCTAAAAACAGAATTGGACTGATGATGTAATGTTGATCTGATTTGTTAGCAGGATATGAGAAAATACCAAACAATGTTTTTGCCTAAGAGAAAAATCAGAATCAATATTTTGAATAAAATAAAGAAACGGACATCTTGCCAGAAAACGCTTGAGAAGGGACAGGATTAAAACAGATGATACAAATTTTCTTCTGATTGATTACAAAAGAAGCAATCCACACTGATTTCCTTTTTATGTCTTTGTAGGAACAGTTTGCAAGGATAGAAACGATGAATTAATTTGAGAGAAACTTCTTTTATCTTGTTTATAATTACGTATTTAGAGGGTAGACACCAGATTTTCTTCCATTTCAGGTTTGGAATGAGATTATTCCAATAAGACACCACATTTGGAACAGAGACAACATTCTTTTGGAATAAACCACTTATTTTGCGGTTGTTTACTCTGTTTTGGCCAGAAAAACAAATTTGGCCGTAAGATTGATTGTTTGTCTTTATATGTTCAGCCCTGCGATGAACTGGTGACATATCCAGGGTGTACCCCACCTTCACCCATAAGTAGCTGGGGTAGGCTCCAAGCAAGTTCAGAAAATGAACAAATAAATGAAAGAATATAAAAATGTGTTTGATATGAAAAGTGGTTTTTCTTTTACCTCAGTATTTATTCTCCTTTGATGAAGTTTTAAAAAAAAAAAGAGTACTTTAAGTTTGAATTATTTTAAAATATTGACTTGAGATGGTAGATGTGTTTTTGTTGTTGATTTTTTTTTTTATTATTTTTTTATTTGTTATTATTATGGTGTGAATGCTCAATGTTGTACACACTTAAGTTGATGTAAGCAGTGTATTAGTTGAAAAGGATAAGCAAGAAATAAGCTTTTGCTTCTAGCCTATTCCTTTTTTGGTTTTTATGTTTATTACAATTGATGTACTGAGTATAATGATTGATGTAAAACCAATCTAAAATTCATTCATACATTCATTCATTTTTAAAATGGACCCAAAGTACTTCCAAACTTGCTTCATAACATCACTCTACATCTGGTTTGAATTTTTAGCCCCTCTGTCCTGTTTTTAAGGACCAGTTTGACAGAAGCACCCAAATCTAATTCCTTCCCTGTGTTGTTTCTTCTTTTTCTCCTGTTAGACCACAAGGTGTTTTACCTGGACGGTAACAGTACCTGCTCTGGCCGGGTGGGAGTCCAGCACGGAGACAAACAGTACTGGCTCTCTGGGTCTAGTGAGACATGGGACAACAAATCTGCCAACAGCGTGTGTAGACAGATGTACTGTGGGAGCATGACCAATTTCAGCAAATTTAACGCTCCTACAAAAAACTCTATTTGGCGTCCTAACCCGTCCTGTAAATACAACTCCATTCTTGATTGCGGGACACACACTTCCAGCAGTGGAACAGATATGATTGCCTGGGTGGAATGTTCAGGTAATGTGACACATAGATTCAAGATTCCTTTTATTGTCATTGTATACACAGAGCATACACTACGACATTCTGATGCACTTGTAAAAGACGGTACTTCTGTGGTAAAAAAAAAAAAAAAAAAAAGGAAATATACAATTCAAACAATGTAAATAGTACAAAGCAGTAAAAACAGCAAAAAAAAGACACACTCCGCCCCTTCCCATTCTGTCAAGTCGCACATTCATATATTTTAATTCATACATTCATACATAGTTAAAGTGCAGAGGACAGTGAGAAGTAAATACAGTAGGTAGTGCACTTCTTCTTCTTCTTCTTTTTTTTTTTTTAAGATTTCCTTTATTGTACACTGTTGGTTTTTACAGATTGCTAATTGTGATATTGATTATTGTTGATTTCCATTTTTGGACATTCTTGATTATGTTTATTCTACATTGTTGATTGTTGAAGTTGCATGGGTTTAGTTATTGCAGAGTTTAGTGTAATGATTGTTCTGTGCTAGAAGGATTATTGTATATCCTCCTGAGACTGTTGTAATTATCGGAATTACATCCAAAAATAACCAAGAGAGACTCTGAGTTTAAAAAGACGCATTCCTTTTAACCAGTGGTGTAGTGGTCCCTGGAGAAGTGGGTATACTCTCAATTTTTGGCTTTTTTTTTAAAAAATTAGTTCAGAAAAATGCTGTTTTAGAAACAGTGATATGTCAGACAACTCTATTTAGTTTACCCAAAAATCCATCAGTAGTATTTGCTCAACGATTATAAAATTATCATGACTTGATCAGGAGTCACACAAGCAGCTGCATGAATGTAAATGTATTCAACATGAAGCAAACATAGGATAACGTTAGCCTTTCATAATGTTAGCCTACTCACACAGTTTAACTATTGATGACAAAATCTCTCCTCTAAATGTGCAGTCATGTGACCAGTAGTTAAACAGTGACTCATTCTGAAACCACCTTAAAACTTACCTCAGAAATATATATTCCATGAAAGTAGGTTTTCTTGCTATGTGTCACTCATTTCAAAGATGTTTATTCTGCCTTTCTTGTTCGCATTTCCAAAAATAGCGCATCTGTCAACGAGACGTGCAGTGACCTGTCAATCAACTAGGGTGGCACTGGCACCTGAGGTATCCAATCAGGTTCCAGAAGTGGCCAGCACTAGGTAGCAATATTTTCCTTGGCATGACCCGCCCTACTCTGCCTTTGATTGGCTCATCGGTCCTCATGCCTAAAGTTAACCAATCTAATCAGTGAAGGTACCAAGCAAGGTTATAATAGTTTTGGATTTTTCATTATAGTTTAGTTTTATTTAGTTTGACTTTTTTTTTTTTCTCTAATTCAGTTAGTTTTAATTAGTTTTTAGAGCAGGTTTACTACTTTTTATTAGTTTTTGTTATTTTCTAAATCCTTAGTTTTAGTTTAGTTTTAGTTTTTTCATTTATCTTTTATCTTTCTCACCGTCAAATTCAAATAAACCCCAGACAGGACTCTGCTGCTTTCTCCCAACTTTTGTCTCCATGTTTCCAGGTAGAGTGGGAACAAGAAGACGACTAAACGACAAGTGACAAGAAGTGACGGACCGTTAAATATCATATGGTGCCAGCAGCTAAAATTGCTTGAGGGAAATAAATCAATTTTATATCAATCCGACATTGACAAAGACAAAAATGAAGGGAATTTTATCCAGAATTTTTATACGTTTTAGTTAGTTTTATAAACACACAATACAGTTTCAGTTAGTTATCGTTTTTTTTTTTTCTTTTAATTGTAGTTTTGATTTATTTCAGTTAACGAAAATGTTTTTACAATTCTAGTTTTCGTCATTTCGTTAGTTTTCGTTAACGATAATAACCTTGGTACCAAGTACTAGCCAATTAGAGGCAGAGTAGGGCGGGTCATAGCTTCACCATCCTAGGGGAAAACATGAGCAGTTTGGCTCAGATACTACTGAATGATGCACATCAGGGGGATTTAGAAGTGGGTATACGCAACGCTGACGGAAAAACAAGTGGGTATACTCCATATACCCCCGTATACCCTGGACTACACCACTGCTTTTTACTGCGGCAACTTAAAAACACACATACAACTTCCACAACTCGTGGAAAACATCAACTTCTGTGAAAATTCCTAAGCTTCATGAGTAATGCTAAGCATCATGGGAGATGTAGTTATCTTCTTAGCATTTACTATTGCTGATTTTAACTCCACTTTTAAAATAAATCACAAATGAAATGTATATTTTACTCAGAAATAAATGAATTGCAATTGCATACGCGTCATGAAATTACAATAAATCCGAACACAAATTACTTAAACTTTATCTTCCCCAAATAAAGTCACAACAGAGACCCAGCAAAGCATTTTTGTCCTGTGTAGGGGACAAGAATATTACAGCTTTATTTATAAAAAACAAACAAACAAACAAAAACAAAAAATGCTGTCCACTACAAAGGACATTCCTTATTAAAAAGAAAAAAAAAATCTTTTGAAAAAGCTGTTGCATCATGTTGTTTCCAATCATGACTCTTTGTAATGTAAAAAAAAGCTTTCCAGGGTCTCAGGAGGATATATACAATACATACAATAATTCCAACAGTATTTACTTATTGTCTCTGGCTGGTACTTTATGGAAAGACCATACATTTTAGGTGTGCTCCAAAAGCTGATAACAGCATGTGTGTGTGTGCATGTTTTTTTCTTTGTGACGAGCTTTGACTCACTTGCATTAACAACTGCATGACACCCTTTATACAACAGGTGATAGAACAATGAGCCTGACCAATGGATGTTGGGGGTAACGTCAACATTAGTGTGGAAGGTGTCTATGGAGGGGTGTGCGCAGACTCCTGGACTGAGGAAAAGTCTGAGAAACTCTGTCAAGAATGGGGGTGTGGAAGAGATGTCCCACGTGCGACCAAACCGAAGAGAGACTTTGAAGTGAAGTTCAAAAGTGTGCACATGGTAGAAGAGGACGGCAGTCTGTCAAAGTGCAGCTATGTGAAAAATGATGGCAGTTGTGACCCAGCATATGTTGTGTGCTCAGGTAACATACAGTTTACATATATTCACAATTAACTGTACTAACATAAGTGTGTGTGATAATTAGATTAAGATTCTTTATTTTTGTCACACAGGAAAAAAAATCTAAATCTTACCAAGTGTATTTTTCTCATTTCTAGTCAAAATATCTCATCACACTTAAAATAAGATATAGTCACCTAAAGACTAACTTTTCAGTGAGATATAAGAACGTATTTTTAGACAATAGATCTTAAAAATCTTATTTCAAGAAATCTTACCAAGATAATTTTCACTTGTTCCATTGGCAGATTAAAAAAAAAAAAAAAAAAAAAAAATCTGCCAGTGGAACAAGTGAAAATTATCTTGGTACAGATCGTAAGAAGGGTTCCATAGGTGAGTCTGCGGAAGGATCATCACCGGCAACTCAAGTCATTTACTGATCTAAACTGTTTAATACCTGTTGATCCTCTAATCCTATCAATACATGTTAATAACTAGAAGCACTCGGAGAGCGCAGACGTCCGCCAAGGCTGATCAGTGGCCCCCCCCGTGGGCCCCCCACCCCCGATCACCACCAAAATTTAATCATTTCTTCCTTATCCCATTTCCAACAAACCCTGAAAATTTCATCCAAATCTCTTAACTTTTTGAGTTATGTTGCACACTAACGGACAGACAAACAAACAGACAGACAAACAAACAAACAAACAAACAAACAAACCCTGGCAAAAACATAACCTCCTTGGCGGAGGTAATTATTGTAAAATACAGTTTGCGTTCTTTTCATGGTCATCAGATATGACCCATTTGGACGTTCAGAGTTCATCTTCTACAACATTGATTCACCAGTAAAACCCATGGAGTTGGATCAACGACAGTGGATGGACTCACTTGGTTTATGTTCAGTTAATGATAGAATTTACTCAAAAAAAAAATCACTTTTTCTTCACTTTTCTCTGTTGTTGATACAATAACCCTCAACTTTAATCTGAACTTTTATGTGAACATCTACATGAGTAGCACATGAAATATAAGAAAATACCTGATTTTCATAAAAAAAACAGAGGATTATATTAAAATAAATATTAATAAATCACTTAACAAAGGTTAAAAATAGATAAAAACATCATTTGGGAACTGCCTCAGAAGTAGCACTGGGTCTTTATTGGTTAATTCAGTGGTTCCCAACCTTTTTTGGCCTGTGACCCCATTTTAATATCACAAATTTCTGGCGATCCCAGACATTCAAAATGGAGACTTTTTTTTTTTGCTAAAATTAATTTGTTTTTGATCATGTAATAGTTTGCAAATGAACATTAATTTCAGATGACATTTAGTCTATATAATGTATATTATAATGGATGGAGTATGTCATGTCTTTTATGGATTGGGATTGTCTCTGTCAACTCACCATATATTTTCTTATAGTAAGTTTTTTTTTGTTTGTTTGTTTGTTTGTTTTTTATCAATTACTACAAATGTCAGGCGACCTCTTTTGAATTCCAGGTGACCTCCACGTGGGGTCCCGACCCCAAGGTTGAAAAACACTCGGTTAATATATCACATGAGGCCTAACTCCACGCTCTTTTTGATACAGGCAGTCTCAAGCCACGACTGAAATCAAGCGACTACTGTTCTGGAAAAGTGGAAGTGAATTATGAAAACCAGTGGCGTCCAGTTTGCGGAGGTGCTCTTAAAGACCCCAATACACAAAACCTCTTTTGTAGGACGCTGGGCTGTGGTGAGGCTGCTCGTTCTACTGACTACGAAAGAAGCAATAGTATGGCCATCTCAGCCATGACGTGTAAAAACCTGACACAGCACAATGACTTAAAAGAATGTAAGGCCTCACTTGAACAGAAGGCCTGCACTTCCACCAGTCTTCAGTGCTCCAGTACGTAGGATGACTTCTTTCATACTTGTGTACATGTGTAATGGTACTACACTATCCAGTCCATGTCTTTACAATAAATGGAAAGATAAAGGATGGTTGGCAGGATGTAGATGATTTTTTTGATATAATGAATTGAATAAATACTTGCAAATAAAATTGGTAAATTCAGTACTAATAAATCTGTATATGATCTCACATGTTGCTCTCACTTATCTTAGATTCGAAGAAGATGGCACTGGCGGCAGGTAATGCCTGTAGCGGTTTTGTGGTTGTTCACTCGGAGGGGAAACAGGCCCAGGTCTCCTATCAAGGATGGTCAAAACTAGAAGGTGAAAAGCTTTGCAAAGACCTGGACTGTGGACGTTTGGTAAAAGTCGGCCCTAATGACACAATTGCAGGGAGTGAGTTCTGGAGCAATACCTTCAACTGCACAGGCGTGGAGGATGAGGAAAACATCTGGGCTTGTGAAAAGCCAGTGCCACCCAGTAAGAAGGAGCTGCTCTACATTGAATGTAAAGGTAAACCTTTTGTGCTGTTTGATTGCAGACAAAGATTTGCCTTTGGGAACGCGACACCCTGGCTACTGCAGTAGATGCAAAAGTACTAGTCGTATAACCAACTGTAATCTTATTGAGCTTAAAGCAGGAGTGTCAAACTCATTTCTTCCAGGGGCCAAATTCAGCCCACTTGGATCTCAAGTGGCAGTAAAGTAACAGCATCATAACCCATAAATAATGATTTTTTTTTTCTTTTTTGCAATAAAAAAAAAAAAAATTAAAATAGTAACATTTACAAACTATCCTTTAACAAAAAATGTGAATAACCAGAAAACAATGAAATTTGTAAGAAAAATAAGAGCAGTTTTAACAAAATTATGCCTCAGCAAGCATAATAATAATTGTTAAAAATTTGGAGTTTGGAACTAAAATAAGAACAATTTGTCATTCAATTTCTCATTTGCCCGGGTCAATGTTTTTCTTGGTAGTTCTTTGAGGTTCAACTGGACTAGTTTTGCTTTAAAAGAGCAAAACTAGTCCAGTTGAACCTAGAAAAATAGAGTTGTCACTGTTTATATGTTATTATGCTATTATTTTACTTTAGATCTTATTGGTTTGTATGTTGAACTTGAGTTAAAATGAGTTTCACACCCTTGATTGTTAATATTGTCAGTGTAATTTCTGCACTTCACAAATTCATCCCACAGGCCAGACTGGACCTTTTGGTGGGCTGGTTTTGGCCCCTGGGCCGCATGTTTGAGACCCCTGTCTTAAAGGGTACCTGTAGTGAATTTTCATCGGTAGCTATTTCAAAAGATTATGTATAATACCAGCGGTTCCATCAGGTAACTTACGTCAGAGCCTGTTTTCAAACATGTGTGAGAACTAAGTCACTGCTGCATCAGTCAGTCATGGTCAAAGACATGTTTCCTCCTACATGGGCTGTTCCAGTGATGCAGATTTGTAGTATTGTCGCATTACCTGGGCCGTGACGGACTGGTTACTGACCCTGTTCAGCAGACACCAGTCAAACACCAGACAGATACAGACGGAGCATTCTGTCCGTCCCCTGCGTACATTACATGCGTAATTCGGTCCGTTTTCCAGGAACTTGCAGATACTCTCTTTCTGGACCTGAAAACCCAACATAGAAATGAAATAGAAACTAGACAATTCAATCACAAACAAAAACAGCTTAATAACATAAGAAAAAGGTCCAGTGTGGTGCATTTATGGTGATTTTTTTTTTTTGTTTTTTTCCTGAATTTGTGCCTCTCTTGCTTCTAAGTAATACACAAAGCACAATTCATGTCCTAAGCATGACCAGTACAGGTACACTTTAACAAACTGACATTATTATAGCTTGTGGCAGTGTATTTGTTTAGTTTAGGGTGAATAAGTTGTTTTAGTTTGTGATTGAATTCTTTAGTTTCTTTTGCATTTTAATGTTGGGTTTTCAGGTCAAGAAAGAGAGGTTAACTAAAACTGAAGAATAGTTATCTTAAATTTCAAACTCCCAAGATGCATTTCAAACAACAAACATGTAGTCACAAAGCCAAACAAGTACAAAGTGCTAACTGAATTTTTCAAGGCCTCTTCTCCATGGTATCAGCAGCTGAGGTTCATGGGTACTGTAGTATTTAGAGCCAGGGAATATTTCAAATGACTGTACCTATTTTTTTAGTCTATCAGTTTGGTGTTTTATTTCTGTAACAAATCTCATGAATCTTTTCTCATGTCTAGGTGAGCCCACAGTCCAGCTGAAAAAAAAATGTCATGGTAGCCTAACAATCGATGGGATGGAAGTCTGTGACACTTCCTGGGACACCACATATTCAGCCAAAGTTTGTCAGCAACTGAAATACAGCAATGCCATACCTGGTAAAGCCAACAATTCACCGGCTATTGGAGGAAAAAACTATCTCCACGTCCACTGTGAGGAACATCATCACAAAATAGGCCAGTGTAACAGATTCAAGGAACCATGTTCAGGACGCCTGGTGTCTGTTTACTGTACTAGTAAGTATGGATGGTTGTGTTTATTCAACTGTCACAGACTCATAATGTGTAGAATCAGTATAATATCTTTCTCTTGGCTCCTTAAAGCTTTTTGTATTGTCTTATTGCCTTATTTTTGAACCTGTAGTGTGAGATCCTCTGGTAGAGGTCATTTATGTGTTCCTGATGTCAAAACTCAGGTGACACAGGACTCATCAGTAACCTCAGTTAAATATCTTCACAAAAAATGCTTCGAGTCTTTTAGATCTTTACCTTCTCTGATCTCTGGGGAAGTCACTATTACATTTTGATGTCTTTGAGTCATGCCTTGCTGTTGTGTTATATTCTTATTTTTTTAAACTCTCTTTTTAAATTCATGTGAATGACTTAGCCACAGAAAGGCTCCATAAATCCACATTATTATTATTATTTTTATTTATTTATTTTTTCTTTTTACCCTTAGAGCGACTTTTGAGGTACATGACGTGCGCTAGTTCTTTTATTTTTTCCTCACCTTTAGTGTCAGTCAGAATCAGCAGTCAATCATCATCTGATTCTGGTTCATTTGAAGTTACAGTTTTGCATTTGCATCGTCTGAGAATTAATGAATTTACCTGAAATTAATGAAAGAAAAAATGCTGTGGAAAAAAAGTTCTGTTTCTGATATGTGACTCAGACATAAAGTGTTTTTTTTCTTATTTAGTAAATAGACTGTAACTGTTTTACACTTTCAAATGAATTTATATTTACATATAACATTTTGCAAGCTAATTACAGCCATTTACTGACTCAAATGAAGAAATTATAATGAATCGAAGCCGATGCTTAAACACATGTACTACAGAAACTATGTAGGCCCAGTTAAGACACATGTGGTACACCTAGAAAGCTGAGAAACTCCACTTTACCTTAATTTTTGAAGCAATATTCTTATTGCAATCAACAGTGGGATGGTAACATTATTTAAATAACTTTGAAAGCATTAACATTCTCTTCTGTTCTTTTTCTCTCTCTCTCTTTCAAGAAAATGTTAGCTTTACAACCGCAGAAAGATGTGGTGGACAAATTGAAGTCCGCTATGACACAGAATATGGGGGTAAAGTGTGTTATGATGAAGAATTGACCCTGGAATATAAAGAACGCTTTTGTGAACAGCTTAAAGGTTGTGGAAAACCAATAGATACGCCAAAGGAAACCAAGACAGAGCCCTTCCCTAAGGACATTAGTGAGGTAAGACACAGAATTGCTTAATTTAATGAGATATTTCCATAATTCATACCGTCAACCTTCCTTCCAACAGGTATCAGAACTCTGTATTGCTTTATATTCATTCATTTAGTTCTTTACTCCCAAAGAAAATGTCATTTCTGTCATTTCATTTCTTTCATGACTAAGTGGACAACAGTACTGAGTTGCCCTGCCGGACAGAAAGACTTTCGATATTGCCTCTCCAGAGAGTCTTGCTCTGATAAAACACCAGCAAAGATCTACTGTGACGGTAAAACCACTACCCATTCAGTTGTTTTGCGTATAGCTCTACTTACATTATTTTACTATCCCAAAAAACCCTAATGTGGTTGTGTTTCAATCCAGGTTACAAGCCCCGGGTTATTATCAAAAAGGAGCCCTTTAAAGTAAATGTACTTGCTATTGTCCTGGGACTGGGACTGTTTCTGATCCTGGCGATAGTCATCTTCATATTTGTGCGAGTGTACATCATCAGGAAAAGTTTCAAGACCTTCCCGCGTGAGTATTTTATGCCTGTACGATATGTGTAAAGCCCAATGCATGGATTAGACTTCATTTGAAGCAGAATATCCTCTAGTTTCCTTGTTTAACATATAGAATAGAATAGAATAGAATAGAATAGAATAGAATAGAATAGAATAGAATAGAATAGAATAGAATAGAATAGAATAGAAATTAAACTAAAATAATAAAATACAATATAAATTTTACAATTTTATAAAGTAACAAGAATAGAGATAAAAAAAGAAAAAAAATAGACAAAATATGAAGACACAAATTTACAGTATTAACAGTATGTGACAGTATGTATATATATATGAATAATATTAACAATGTTAACAGTATGTATTACCTCGAAAATAGTATGAATATCTATTGATTGATTGATTAATTGATGTATTTATTTTGAATATAAATGTCAAAACAGAAGAAAATAAATCAACAAAACACTTAGACATTAGACATATAATACGTATTTGAAAAGGAGTGAGAAGAAGTATAACTTATAAACTCCCACCCCTTCTCCTTATATAATTAATAACAATAATAACCTTCCTAGTCTAAGGATATCAATACTATATACTGTAATATGACTGATACTTATGAAATAATTTGGTTTCTGGCTTTATATTATTATGAACAAATATAATATGATTTACATAAACACATAATACAATAACACATATATGTAAATACATGTTCTTATACAGATCTATAGATAGATAGATAGACCTGTGCATACATACACATACACATACACATACACACCTACACATACATATACATGTACATACCACATACTTGTACATCTTTATACCATCCAGTGATCCCCAACACCTCCCTCCCTGTACCTCTGAAAAATTGTGTCTTTGTAGCTCCTTTTAAATTCTTTCATGCTTGGACATTGCTTTAACTCTTTACTGAATCTGTTCCACAGCCTCACCCCGCTGACTGAAACACAAAAACCCTTCCTAGTCGTGGTTATGAAGTGAATTTTAAAGTTAATTTACCCCCTTAAATTATAACCCCCCTTATGAATACTGAATAAATCTATGAACAGCGTTAACAGTATGTATGGCGTATGAAAACAGTATGTATGTCTATGAACCAAGTCTATATAAAAATAGTGCATTTATATTAAATGTGGATAAATGTAATCCTGATCCTCCAAACACAGATGTTTTATTACTATTACTGTATCCAAACCAAAACTACACAGAAATGCACACCCTTATTTTACTATTTGGGGCTTAAAACTATTAAACAAAACTATCTGACATATTTAGAAAGGATCTAAGAAATCATATACATCTGGTGATTAAAAGATCCCAGGTCATTTACAAATGACAGACTGAGAACAAACTGATCAGACAGCGCTGGTGTAACTGACAACGTGCACCGTGGCTGTTTTACCACAAGAGGCCAGTCTTTCTGCAGACTGACCTCCAGAACAGACGACGTCATATATTTGTATTACTCTGAATATTATTAGAAATTATATTATGTCAGCGTCAACTGTTTTTAAAATGAAATCAGAAGAAAGAAAAACCCTGTCAGAGTTGCAATTAATGTGCATATCATTAAGACAATACATATTAAATGACAGTTTCTCACTGTGGGCCGCCAAATGTTTAATGTTGTTTTGATGCAGCGGGATTTCCACTGAGACATGATGTAGAGCGTGACAGTGGTGAGTTTGAGGAGTTACACAGCAAAGAAATGGAGAACACGGGAAGTGGTGGTAAGATATAAAGAAGTCTTTATGTAAACTGTCCTTAATGTTGATTCATTTGTTTTTGCTCTGAAAAACAATATGTACGTCAAGTGTTGTGGAATTTTGGTCTTAACCTCTTCATTTAATGACAACATCAGGTTTTTGTGAGAAAATACATTTTTCACCTTAGACAATTTTCCCCCATTTTTTTTTCTGGATTTCATCGATTTCCGCAGGAATCAGATCAGAGTCTGAGGTTCTTACAGAGAACGATAAAAGGAGCCTTTCTTCATATGATGATATTGATAAAGTCTCTGAGCTTGAGCCCCTGACCTCCCGACCCTCGACCACTGAAGACCCACATGACAGCGGCGTCCAAGACAACAAGCTTGAGCAAATTACAAAAGAAGGTCACAATCAATTTTCATGGAAGCGCCACTATGTCACTGGCAAAGTGACAGCTACCGCATCATATTCACATTCCATGAATGTTTTCTGACAGACGTTTGATAAAGCAGCTGCTTTTCTCCTCAACAGATGGGGAGACCTATGAGGTAGACGACCCCCAGGAGAATTATGATGACATCGAGGCTGATCTTGAACCCACACAGACTACAGCTGAAGTCCATGACAGCCCCAGAAATGCACCTGAATGCAGCACAAACACACCTCCAGACCTGGTGCTGGGCGATGATGGCTACCTAGTGCCAGGTCAAGATGAGTGAGCTGAAGTAGGTTCTAAAATCAGGCCTGTAATCAGTTAGTCATCTAGTCTGCTGCACTGGATTTACCAAAATGCAAAACCCTGGTACGACAAATAAATTAATGAAAATTCCAAATGTTTAACGTTACATTTACATTTGCTAAGATGGCATAAATCAGGGGTGTCCAATCCTGGTCCTCAAGGGCCGGTATCCTGCATGTTTTAGATGTATCCCTCTTCTAACACACCTGATTCATATGATAAGCCGATCATCAAGCTCTGCAGAAGCCTGACAACGACTGTCAGGTGTGCTGGAAGAGGGATACATCTAAAACATGCAGGAAAGCGGCCCTCGAGGATCAGGATTGGACACCCCTGGCATAAACAAACATAAATAATGAACACATATGCACTGATTAATCAATAAATATCAAGATTAATCAGTGCATATGTGCATAATTCTTTAGGTTTAACAGTGATATGTAAATAATTAAAATAGGAAAAATACTGTGATCAGTTTGTCTCCTTTTGGAACATATCATATGTATTACATGCATAACATTGTATTTCCACAGTTATTACACTTACTGCCTTTTTCCAGTTCTTATGTGAGCAGGATATCACTCTAATGTCTGTGATCCAGCAGGGGGTTAATTTAGCTCAGCACTGAAGGGTGATATTGGAGACATGCTAACATGCTCCAGGTCAGAAAATGGTCGATACAATGGATACAACACAGAGACTGAAGTTTTAAATCATAGGACAGGGGTGTCAAACTCATTTTAGTGGAGGGGCCATATATAGCCTATTTTGATCTCAAGTGGTCTCATAAAATAATAGTATAATAACCTATAAATAATGACAACTCCAAATATTTTGTCTTTGCTTTTAGTGCAAAAAAGGGACAATTCTATTCTGAAAATATTTAATAATTATCCTCTCACAAAAAATGTGAAAAGCCTGAACAACAAACAACAAAACAACAAAAGACAAATAAGTGTGATTTTAGCCACAGTGTGCTCATCTTATCATTCATACATGTGCATAACAGATCACAGTGGATCTATAAAAGCACAAAACATTTAGTAACAGCATAATATTATTGAGTTTCGAATGTGGAGTTGTCATAATTATAGGTTATTCTGCTATTATTTTACTAGTTTGACCTACTTGAGATCAACTTGGGCTAAAATGAGTTTGACACCCCTGACTGTTAATATCTGCAGGGTAATTTTTGCACTTTGCAAATTCCTCCCATGGGTTGGATTGGACCCTTTGGAAGGCCAGTTTTGGACCACGGGCTGTACATTTGACACCCCTGCATCAGGACATGGATGAGCTACTGCTTTATGCTTTTTCCAACCTTCAGATCGCTAACCAGCTGTTGGCTCAAGTAGACATGAGAATATTCCATAATAAACAAGAAAACAATATATGAAAGTGTCAAACTATTCCTCTCGGTTCATAGGATTGTTAGACTTTCATCATATGTATTATAAGAATAGTCTAAAATGCTGTCATCTGTATTTTATTCATGTCATTGCTTGTAGTTTTGTGAGACGGTTGGCATTCCCACACTTATCTAGTGGAAGCATTTAACACCGCTGTTTATCTGAAGGAACTGTTACTGTGCTTTATATATGCTTCAAGCGTCTTTGAATACCTAGAAAAGCCCTATATAAAACCGATGTATTATTATTGTTGTTATTATTATATGTGTCAACGTGTTTGTTTATAATCTCTATGAAAAAACACATTAAATTCTTAACCAAGACACCGTGTCTGCTTCTTGTTAACGCTCTAATCCAACAGCAGGGCTGAGACTTTGGAAATGGCTCAGATGTTGAGTATCAAACTGTATGTTATATGTCATCTATAGTTTGATACACAGCACAATAAGCCGTTTTCTTCAGACATCATCTATTGACCAAATGTTTTTATTTTTTGTATTTCTGATTGTTATTTTTGATTTTGTTCAATGCTTTGTCACATAAACCAATGAACAACAACACATCTAAACCCTCAAGTGCAGCTCAACATTTTGAATACAGTTTCATCTCCATGCACTTGACATTCTCTATAATCACTAAAACATTTACCCCCAATGGGGAAGACACATGAGAGCAGCTGCTCGCTACAAATGTTAACATGAGTAAGACCATCCGCAAGAGACTGACAGACACGCTGGTCCTGCTTTTAAAAGATTGACAGACCTGCTAGATCCTCACATGTTTTGTCAGGAGTTTGCTAAGGGCCAGTGAGATCACAGAGGCAGCGATACGCCCAAAGGGACTAATTTGTAAGCAGCAGCCCTCGTACGATATGTAAACATCACACCCAGGCTCGCTGTCAGAGGCCTTGCTGAGGGATCACGATGTAGGATTAAGTCTGCCGTGTGGCTGCAGCTGAAATAGATACAGCAGAGACGATGTGATCTGCAAGTGAACGGGTTTTCAAGGCACTTCTCATCAGCGGGGCCCAGTGAGGCCTCACAGGACCATGGGACAAATGTTGTGTTGGATACCTTAAGGTTTGCCCTCGGGCTATTACATACTGTTGTCTTTGTGATCCTTTGACCCTGTTTCCACTTGGCGTTACAGTACCTTTCTGCTGTTGAGTCACTGTTTGGCCTTTTATCCTTAACCCTTTATAGTCCACTCATAGAAATACTCTGAAATTCAACATTTAAACTGTTGTGTGTTATTGGAGGACCTAACAAGACTTTGTTACTTTTGTGGCATTTTTCAATTTTTTTTAATGTCATGTATAAAATCAAGGTCAATAAAGTTACCATATTTGGGTCCTTGCCCGTACACTGTACAAAGTCATGAACTCAATTAGCTTTCATAACTTGTTTCTACGATTTACTTCCATTTAACATAATGTTATGAAATTTCAACTTAACTTCATGAGTTATTGGCAGTGCAACTCCAGATTGAAAGCCACTTCAGTGAAATATTAATTTAAATGTGTCAACATAACTTAATGATGTCAGTCTGAAAATCTGACCAATGGTGTTGCTGCAATATTAAAGTGAGGTACAGATATAACTGAAAATTTGGTCTTGATCTGATAAGGGGCTGATAATCATGATGTAAGATTTTTGTCACATATAATAATTATACATGCTGGTTTTGACATATAGGGCACTGACTAGGATGAATGGTGACTGTTAGCAGGGGAAGGTACAGGAAGGCGGTAGAATGGAGTGAATATTGGGTCAGGAGTTTCAGCCTGTCAGCTGTCTGGTCAGTTAGACCAGGCGGGGGGGGTTATCGTGACAGTCTTACCCATTCCCCTCTGTCATGGTACCTACTTAGAACGTCATACAGCCATCAGGCCACACAGGTGTGCCAAAGCCTCTTCCACCAACGGGGTAAAAGGTCCCAACACCCAGAACACCTGTTCCTGGAGCGACCATCTGAAAACACCCAGAGTCAGAGTGGCTTTGCTCAGACTAGTGTGGAAATCCCACCTGCTCCCAAAGATTTGGCTTCTCTTAAAGCAGAACTATTCAAACCCAGTCCTTGAGGGCTGGTATCCTGCATGTTTTAGAGGTTTCCCTTTTCCAGGTCTACTGAAAGAGGGAAACTTCTAAAACAGGGGTGTCAAACTCATGTTAGTTCAGGGGCCACAAAAAGCCCAATATGACCTGCAGTGGGCCGGATCATTAAAATAGTAACATAATAATACATAAATAATATCAATTCCAAAATTTATGTCTGATTTCTGTTTTAGAGTGAAAAAAGTAAGGTTATATTGTCAAAATTTCTACATCTACAAACTGTCTTTTAAAAAAATATGGAAAAACAAGAACCATGACCAAAATTAAGTTTAAGAAAAAAAGTGCACTTTTAACAATTTATGCCATTATTTGGCCTCAGCTTCTCATTTTTACATGTTCATTACAATGTACAGATCACAGTGGATCTACAAATACACAAAACATGTAACAACAGACAGAATATTGGTAAAATTACTCTTAAATCTCTTAAGACATTTCAGGTTGTTCATATTTGTTCAGGTTTTTCACATTTTTTTGTAAAAGGCTAGTCTGTGAATGTTAACTTTTTTTTTTTTTTAATTCACTTTTTTATTGACATTCTGCATCAATTTTGACAAAGATATTCATTTTACATGTCATTAACAGTATTTTAGTCTGAATGTCCCTTTTTTTTTTTAACAATGAAACAAACAAACAGAAAATTAACAAGTAGGGAGTGAATTGCAGTTATTGCATCTAATCTTCTATACAAAAATAAAGAATTAAAGTCCGGTCTGAGTGGCACGATGTATTCCATCCATTTCTTCCAGCGTGTAACGAATAAGTCCTTCTTATAGTTCACTTCTGCAGTAAGTCTCTCCATCTTATATACGTCCACTGTAATGTCCATCCACATGCTGAGCGTTGGGCTTTCTGATGAAGCCATTTTCTTGTGATGGCTTTTTTGGCCGCTATTAGCAGGAGATTAAATAAATATTTGTCTCTCTTTGGCCATCCTTCTGGTATAAGTCCAAAAAATAAAGATTTACATTCAAAGGATAAGTGGCTCCCGATAATTTCTTGTGTTTCCTTATGTATCTCCTTTTTTCATTCATTTTCTGAACCCGCTTTATCCTCACTAGGGTCACGGGGGTCGCTTGGAGCCTATCCCAGCTACATGGGGGCGAAGGCAGGGTACACCCTGGACAAGTCGACAGTTCATCGCAGGGCTGAACATATAGAGACAAACAATCACTCTCACATTCACACCTATGGGCAATTTAGATTAACCAATTAACCTACCGGTATCAGTGCATGTCTTTGGATGGTGGGAGGAAGCCGGAGTACCCGGAGAGAACCCACGCAGACACGGGGAGAACATGCAAACTCCACACAGAAAGGTCCCACCCCCCGTCAACTGGTGTTGGAATCAAACCCAGGACCTTCTTGTTGTGAGGCACGAGTGCTAACCACTGCACCACCGTGTCGCCCGTTATGTATCTCCTTCCAGTAATTTTCGATAACTGAACAATTCCAGAAGAGATGATAATGATTTGCATTTGTATTACCACATTTTCTCCAGCAAATTGGGGAGTTATCTCTATAGTGGGACTTAAATGTTAACATTTTTGTATAATTTCACTTTTTTTTACACTAAAACAGAGAAAAATATGTGGTTTTCGTTATTTATACTTTATTATGATAGTATTTTACTGGTCTGACCCACTTTAGATGGAATTGAACTAAATTTATTTTTACATCCTTGATTGTTAATATCTTCAGAGTAACTTTTGTATTTCACTAATTAATAATTAATTCATCCTGCGGGCTGGATTGGACCTTTTGGTGGGCCGGTTTTGGCCCTGGGCCGCATGTTTGACACCCCTGCTCTAAAACATGCAGGATACCAGCCTTCGAGGACTTGATTTGCCGACCTCTGTCCTAAAGGAAGGTCGACCTCTCATCTGTAATAATGTTCCTTTGACAAAAGTAAGCAAAGTTTTTTGAATGGATAATGTGATGTTGTGAGTTGTTTTAACTTGAAACTTGAAGTTTTTATAAAGCAGAAATGTGTGTTTGTTTAACTAGCTAACTCAAGTTTTTTTTTTGCACTGATAATATAAAATAAATATTGGTTTTAACTCACAGTTTAAAGTTGTAACAACAAGTGATTAATAGTTGAATCAACTTTCATAACTTTGAAAAAAAAGTTGGGACAATGAGAACATTGTAGTGAAGTCAACTTTATGAACTTCAATATCTGAGTTTGAAACGATGGTATTATTCAAGTTAAGTTAACTCACATTTTCAAGGCAGCAGGTAAACTTTCATTTGCAAGTTGAAACAACGTGAAGTCTCTTTCAGTGTACGTGGCATAAAAAAAAATCCAGGGAGTACATAAAAAAACTAGAAAAGCACTCAGAGAGGGCAGACCTCCGCCAAGGCAGATCAGACGAGTGTCCTCACCCCCCCCAGCCCCCCCTCCTCCCCCCATCACCACCAAAATGTAATCATTTGTTCCTTGTGCCAGTATCAACATTTCCTGAAAATTTCATCAAAATCCTCCCATAACTTTTTTTGTTATCTTGCTAACAGACACACAGACAGACAAACCCTGATGAAAACATAACCTCCACCGTTCCTTGGCAGAGATAAAAAGTAAAGTACATGTAAAGTGAAAAGAACTTGTATTTTAGAACATTCGAACATCCCTTTTAGAACATTAGACCAACATCAGTGCTGATCCAGACCCCTGTCCACATCCACATTCTCCCTTTGAACATCATTCCTTACATTAGTACCATTACTTCATGGTACTGAACAAAGCAGGTCCACTCACTGTTCATGCAGAGGTGGACCTTACAGACCCTGGAGACCACATTGGACCTGAGATTGTTGACTCACTGTCCTCACTGGAACTGTTGCTGTCACTGTCTTGTAATGTGTGCAGAAATGACCAAAAATACTCATTTGTCCGATAAAGGGTTAAACCTGCCTTTGTATTCTACATTAACCCTGAATCAATGTACAGTGTGTATTCAGACAAGAGTCACTTTTGAGTTATTGAATTATTACAGCAACACTCAGTTTTGAATGAGGTTTGATTCTTCTTAGCTATTGGTAAATAAAATAATAATTATAAAATAAACATATTAAATCAAAGGCAATGAACGCTTCATATCAGCTCTAAACCTGAAATAGAGAGTAACCAAATGTGAGTGTGATTTTCTTGCTTTCTACACAATTTTATAGTCGTTCTGAAATTCCATTAATCTACTGTAAACGAAATGTCGTGTCATTGTTGTATGGCAGTGCTATGGGAAATCAGATGATTTTAACCCCTACAGACCCAAACATCCACTGGTGACCACAATCATCTACAGATATAAACTGTTTAATACCTGTTGATCCACTAATCCAATCAATACAGGTAAATAATCAGGATACAATATTTTCATGGTCATCAGATTTGACCCATGTGGATGTTCAAAGGCTCTGTAGTTACCATGGAAACACTGCCATCTTCTACAACATTGATTCACCAGTAAAACCCATGGAGTTGGATCAATGACAGGAGATTAATGGAGACACTTGGTTTATGTTCAGTTAATGATATATTTGCTGAAAAAGTCACTTTATGTGTGTATATGACGTTGTCTTCAGTTTTTTCTGTCTTGAATTTGAATTTACTTTGAGTTTTCATGAACATCTACATTAAATGTAGGAAAATACATGATTTACGGTAAAAAAAAAAAAAAAAAAAGCAAAGCACAGAAGATAGTATTATAATAAATGGTGGTAAATCACTTGAGAAAGATTAAATAGAGAGAAAAATTCATTTGAAAACTGCCACAAAAGTAGCACTGGGTCTTTATGGGTTAAAATTATCCTGTGTGAATTTTAATCATTTATAATTTTTAATAATCTCAGTTTGTTGTACGTTACATGGACTCCATTATCCAGGGAAATCGGTCATTCGGGATTCAAGACATGATTTTGTCCGATAAAAAACATTATTATTATTATTATTATTATTATTATTATTATTATTATTATTATTATTAAAAGAAGATCAGTGATAATTCTTTATTGTAATGTGAAGAAGATTTTCTGCCCATCATTTCAATTCAATCAGCACGGCCTTAATAAATAATAAATAACTGATACATCAAACAAAACATGAAGATATTAACAACTCATAACTCTAAAATAACTTAAGATAAGATAAGACTGGGAACATTTCACAGTTAGCAGCAATAACATACAACACAAGCTAATGCAGAGGAAAAAGGCAGGTAGTAAAAACCACAAACGAGTGAAAAAATGAAAATATAAAGAGAAAAATAAGAAATTTGGTATTTATATAAAAATGTATACAAACAAAACATTCAAATAAAAAAAAAATAACAGTGTTTACATATTTACTAATTGACTTCCACTGGTCACAGCCTCACACTTTAAATCCATCTTGTGCGTAGTAACAGTATGAGTGTAGATGTTTCACCATTTTCTGTTCCCTATGTGTGGAAATGCTTGAAAAAATCAAAGTTTCTGCAGCCGCCTGGCATCGCAGACAGCAGACAGATGAACCACTGTCCCTGAAAGGCCCCAGTGGTGGTGATTTTCCACAACAGACAGAGGTATTATTAATAGTTGTCCTGTGTGAACGGTGCCATCCAGAAAGCCTGGATATGTCGTTTGTGTGTGTGTGTGTGTGTGTGTGTATACGTATGTGACAAATACAGTAAAGCAGAGGACACCAGAGACAACATGATGTAATCCAAATTGGAAAGACATGACCTCCCTCTTTTGTTTGAACAGACACTCCACACGTCTTTTTATAAACTACCGACACAATCTGCCTGATGAAAAGAGCATGAACACAGTTCTGTTTCATGATCTGTTAAGCACTTATTTGTCGTTTACTTTTGAAAAATTCACAAGAACATCTTCAGAGCAGCTTCTTGAAATATGATACCCATGGAGATAAGATAAAGTGAAATTCCACAACCACACTGCTGGTTCCACACGCACAAACGATCTGATAAGACGATTCTGATGCAGATACATTTATGCAGAAAGGAGTCATTCGCTAATCGGTCTAGTTTATCATTATTAGCTTGCATGATATTTGGAAAGAAGCACTCTCACACATCTGGCTGATGAGAAACATTTCACTTTTGAAGACCTAGAACTATTTTTGTAGTGATTTCCAAATATAATTTATCTATATAAAACCTTTCTAAAGTGATTTATCATCATTTCTTATAATATTGTCCTTTGCATTTTGCATGTTTCAGTGAAAATCTGGTGTTTTCTTAAATTTAATTTGCTAATTATGTAGATGCAAAAACAGTGGTCCCAACGTTTTTTGGCTTGTGACCCCATTTTAACATCACAAATTTCTGTCGACCCCAGACATTCAAAACGGAGACATTTTTTTGCTAAAATAATTTGTTTTTTGATCATGTAATAGTTTGCTATACTATGCTGCCAATAAGGTTAATTTTAGATGACATTTAGGCTATGTAATGTATCCAGTTTTCTGACTGCTACTGTGTCCGGGCAGGTTGAAGCGTCGTAACGCATGCAGTCACATGATCAGATCAATCAAGATATGCCCTCTCAGATGTTATATCCTGCATTTTATTTGAACTTGATTTTTATAAGGAAAAGTGTGTGGTGTTCGAATTATAATGAAGCATATATTGAATCATTAAAAAAAAAAAAAATTATTAGTATTTTTTTTTATTTTTATCAATTACTAGAAACTTCAGGTAACCCCACTTGAATTCCAGGCGACCCCAAGGTTGACAAACACTGTCCTAAAAGCTCAGAGTAAATTCAAAGGTTATTATATAAGAACGGACAAAACTGAAGAAAAAATGACTTTTTGTTCAAAATACAGTATATTACATGAACGTAAAACAAGTGTCTCTAACTATCGTCATTTATTAAACTACATTGGTTTTATTCGTGAATCAATGTTGCAGAAAATCGCAGTATTTTCACCTTCACTGCAAAGCCACTGAATGTCCAAATGGGTCATATCTGATAACCATGAAAAGATGACAAACTGTATTTTACCTGAATTATTTACACATGTAATAGGATTAATGGACCAACAGATATTAAACACTTTTGATCAGTAGATGCTTTGGGTCATCTGAGGCTGTTCAGATATTTGAGGCTTCAAAAAAGCAGCATTGCACAAACCTAATGTATCATTATGTCTTTTAACACATACAGAGCAAGAAAGCCAACAGTATCATGATTCAGGTTATGCCTTGTTACACAGACTGGGCATGTAAACCATTCCAACCCCAGACCTGTTGTATGTAGGTTCATCAGCACAGATTGGTCAAATGCCAACAGGAGCTTTGCGGTCGGATTTACCTTGGCTGCAGTGGTGTTTGTATGACAGGCATAGATGTGTGGCTGGACCCCTGGGGCCATCTGAAAGATGAGCGTAATGCTCTAAATATGCTGTAAAGCATGAGGGGCGGGGCCATGCATGTGCAGGCTGCGAGCCACCCGTGGGTCTGGTCTTCCAGAGGCAGATACGCTGTGGCCTGACAACACCTGTGCTGGGCTGTACCCTGACAAAAGCAGGTCATCCATCAGTGGTAAGCCAGCTGCAGCAGACTGTGAAAAGATAATTCAGTATAAAAGGGGAGAAGAAGGTCAGTGAAGTAGGTGAAGGAGGGCGGGGTTAAAGACGGAGAGAGACAGAGACTTCAAGATCAGACTTAGGTCATAGAGGGTAATATGATATGTGCTTCAGAGGGATCACATGAAGACTAAGCTGACACACGGATCACTTTTACTTTTCTTTAATGTTCTTTTGTGACTGCATGAACCATGCATTCAAGAAAAACACCGTATGAGTGTAAACTACACACTATACTCTGCATTACACTACTGTATATCCAGGACTGGGAGGGTTACTTAAAAATGTATTCCAATACAGTTATTAGTTACCTTTTGAAAAATGTAGTCAGTAATGTAATCTAAGTATCATAATATTAAAGTAATATAACTTCATTACTTTCAATTACCTTTGGATTACTTCAAAACCAAATATACAAATAAAGACAAAAGAAACTAAACATCAGTAAAATTTCCAGTGTTTTAATTTAGTGATCATGTGATTTTCATCCTAATGCATCAGTGTCTGTGATGATGGAAGCTACTGAAAAGCCTAAAAAGTCTTATTTATCTGAAATGTTTAATACAGTATATACTGTATGTCTGGTCTTCTCTGTCTTATGTTTAATTACACCATGTAGCCAACACAACACATTCACATTTCTTGAAGTTAGTCATGTAATGGATGTGTATCTCAAAGCTACACAAATAATAATAATAGTAATATCAACCATGGCAAACCTAACAATAATAATATAGCAGCAACCCAGAGCTATTGTTTAACCCTCCAGCATCTGGGTGTGCTTTTTAGGCACACTTTGCACTTTGTGTTAAAAAACTTCATATTATTTTTCACAATTTAAATAAGATTAGAATTCAAAAGTTGTTCATTTGTGCATGATCTTTAAAATTCTGGCCACCAACTAAAATTTGCACATTGTAAACAAAAGAAAATTACCAGACTAGCATCTGTCTCCAAGTGTGCCTAAAACGCACTATTTCTTCCATTTGATCTGTATGATTAGGGCTGACCTTGATTTACAAAAATAAAATCAAATTAGAGCAGAAAAATAAATCAATATATAATATTTAATAGTTTGATTTATACAGTAAGTGTGCCTTTTTGGCACACTTGGTGACAGATCCTAGTATTTTTGAACATTTGACCTAGCGCCAAAAATAATAATGCAAATTAACCAATGTTGCTGTTAATCACTTACATATGGCAGGCTGCAAAAATCAAATAATATGGGATCCACTTTTTATGTAGGATGTTGAAAAAAATTAATTTTTTGTGTTTTTTCCATCAAAAAAAAAAAAAAAAAGGTTTGTTTACATTAAAAACATGGCATTTAAAGGGTTAAAAAAATTAACAATTATTGAGTATTTGGTATTTTTATTTACGGCTCAAGTTGATGAAATAGAAAAAAGTGTAAAACAATTAAAAACAAACTGTATGAACATTTTTTTGACGTTATTCCACAAGTGTGCGAAAAAGGCACACTTGGTGCTTAGTAAGGGCCTTAGTAGACGGGATACCGGAGGGTTAATAACACCCCCCCCCCCCCCCAACCCTACACACCATATCAGCATCACCACACAGTCTCAAAATATTTTTCAGAGGTAGAAGTAGTAGCAGCATCAGCAGGTTCGCTAGCTAACTAATGTTAACTTGAGCTAATATTAGCAGACTTCCCTGTAAATGTTTCTTTAAATTAGAAGTCGAGTCCTTGGATGATGGCAGCACTTTCACAGCTGGAAGGCATAACTTGCACTGTGCAGTGGTTATTCCACTACTCTGCCTGAAATACAAAGTAATGGTGAAATTTCCACCCGGTAAAAGCATTTTTTTCACTTGAGGCCATGGTGGAAACTGCAACTCACAGGACTTCCAGTTGCAGGTTTGATGGGTGGAGCTGCAGCAGGAAAGCCACTGCTGAGACTTCAGAATAAGAACAAGAGGCTTACCTGGGCCATGAAACACCTCCAGTGGACTACTGAAGACTGGAAGAAGGTGTTATGGACTGATCAAACCTGCAACTACATCTGTCTGTCTTCTATCGTTAATTGCCTTTTCCTCTTTTCCATTTCTATAGTAACACACTACTTTCTGCAGTACAAAAGTGTTCAAATAATGAACTCCGCCTGAGTTACACTAAACATGTATTCTTGTGCGTACAGGTACCATTCCTCAGATATACTTTATTCATTCATTCAGTGTCAGGATCAGAATGTGTTGAATGTGTTTGTGATCTCAGGAAGTGTCTGTGGGATGTTTGTGCAGATCTGTCAGTCCATATAAATGGTTAAATATGTACCATCTGAGAGACAACAATTCCAATGAGATTATTTTCAGTTTTTATTTATTTATTTATTTATTTATTTATTGTTTGTTTGTTTTCTACAGAAATCAGTTCTGCAAACTGAAGTAAATTTCATCTGTTTCCCATCATTTAATGAATAACTCCAGTAGCAGGTGACATGTAGAATAACTTAATTACCTCCGCCAAGGAGGTTATGTTTTTGCCAGGGTTTGTTTATTTGTTTGTCTGTTTGTTTGTTTGTCTGTTTGTTTGTTTGTTTGTTTGTCTGTCCGTTAGTGTGCAACATAACTCAAAAAGTTATGGACAGATTTGGATGAAATTTTCAGGGTTTGTTGGAAATGGGATAAGGAAGAAATGATTAAATTTTGGTGGTGATCGGGGGTGGGGGGGCCCACGGGGGGGGGGCACTGATCAGCCTTGGCGGAGGTCTGCGCTCTCCGAGTGCTTCTACTTCTACATATAGACGTTTCGACTACTGGCCTTCATCAGGGTCATCAAGAAATACATAATCATCTGTATTCTACCAGCTGTAGGTAAGTGTAATATACCAACAGTTCTGTCCCTATAGTGTACAGGTACAAGTACAGGAACTGCTGTAAACTGTACAAAGAAACAAGTAATTCACTCAGAGTGAATATATCTGTAATGGACTCTATGCACAGCCCTGCTACTTCCTGAACCAAAGGCAGCTCCTTTATTTCCTGTCTTTCATTAGTTTCCGTTTTTTGTTATTTGATTGCATTGTTTTTTTTTGTTTTGTTTTGTTTTGTTGTTGTTTGTTTTGCTCTGTGAACTGAAGTAAACTTCATCTGTTTCCCATCATTTAATTGTGAACTCCGGCAGCAGGAGACATGTACAGGGTGGGGAAGCAAAATTTACAATATTTTGAGGCAGGGATTGAAAGACAGTGTATGACCAATTAGTTTATTGAAAGTCATGAGAATTTATTTGCCACAAGAAAATGTACATAATAGAAAATGTTTTTATTCTATGTGTCCTCCTTCTTTCTCAATAACTGCCTTCACACGCTTCCTGAAACTTGCGCAAGTGTTCCTCAAATATTCAGGTGACAACTTCTCCCATTCTTCTTTAATAGTATCTTCCAGACTTTCTCGTAATAGTTTTGCTCATAGTCATTCTCTTCTTTCCATTATAAACAGTCTTTATGGACACTCCAACTATTTTTGAAATCTCCTTTGGTGTGACGAGTGCATTCAGCAAATCACACACTCTTTGACGTTTGCGTTCCTGATTACTCATTTGGGCAAAAGTTTCTGAAAAGGTATGGATAATAGTGTTAGGTATGATTATGACATCAATATATGTTTGGTTTCAAAACAATTGACGTAGTGCCTGCTGAGAAAAAACGACTAAATGTTCATTGTAAATTTTGCTTCCCCACTCTGTAGAAGAACTTTACTTCATTTTAAATATAGACCAACACATGTTGACTAATAGTCTTCATCAGGGTCATCAGGAAATACAATATATTATCATCTGTATTTAAATTAAATGTAGAACACGAATATAAAAGATATGTAAAGATGTTTCTTAATGTTGTTTTTATAAGTAACTTCCTTTTGCTCTTTCTTAAATAGTTTCTACACAAATAAATGCAGATGACAGCCCTGTTTTTGTGGCCTTTTGTCATCCTAATATGGCATAGGTTCAGTCTCTGTAAATATGGTACTTTTGTCCAGGACTCACCTGTTCATGTGCCCCACACATTTTTGCAGTTACTCTATTGGTTGTTCAGTATGTGGATGGACGTCTTATGCATAAGACGTCTGCACAGTACTGTACATTATAAATGTACACTTTTAGCAATGTTGTTTTTACTATATTCTAATGAATATAATTTCTATTTCTCTCTATTTGTCTCTTTATTAAAACTCAAGAAAATAGCAAAGAATATTGGGCACAATATTTAAAACTCGCAAAAACATAAACTACATGTCTTCTATAGGAAACAATCAGTATGTAGCATGATCTCTGTTCCCATGACAAAAAAAAGAAACCTGGTCTCCAGACCAGACAACTTGTATTGGTGTCACATCTGTGGGCCCTTCACAGACATTTAGGTGATTCCATGATACCGTCGCAGATTTTGAGTTAAGGGTCTGTGGTCATTACAGGGAATTCAGTGAGATCAGGTTGACAATAAGTTACCTAGACAATAAGAGACACTGGAAGATCAGTTCAGTAACTCCAGTTGTATTTATACAAGATACAACTATATTCCAGGTGTATCTTGTATCTTGTTACAGAGACTAAGAAAAGCCTATGTACATAATTCTACATCATTATACTTATGGTAAAACAACAAACCTCCTTGTGGTCTAATACTTCTGCACAATATGTATAATGTTATTAACCATGTTTTATTTAGGACATGGTTGGTTTACTGAATAAAGTAAGTAACAAAAATAAATAAATAATAATAATAATAATAATAATAATAATAATAATACATAAATAATGAATATTGGATATGGATCTCTCCTTCACTGTGGTTCTCCCCGAGGTTTCTCTTTTCCCACTGGGTTTTTGGAGTGTTTTCTTACCGAGAACGAGGGTCTAAGGACAGGGGATGGCTGGGACATCAATCCATTTCCTTTATCTGCTGTTTATTTGACTTGTTTGTTTTCATATCCAACTAATTCTGTAAAGCCCTGTGAGGCAACCTTGTTGTGCTCTACAAATATAACTGACTGGAACTGAACTGAAAATTGAATAATAAGATGTGAACGAGCCAAGAGTTTACTCAACGATAGCAAATGACATAATTTAACTTGATAAATTCTGTGCTGAAAATAATGACTGAAATTAAGGAGAAGTTCCAACAAAACAACAGTGATGAAGGAATGCAGCACAAACACAACACAAATGGAAAATTAAAAAATATATATTTAATGTAAAAACATGTAGACTGTGTCTTAATAGATAATTTTCATATTAAGCCTCTTTGGAGTCTTTGTTTCTGTTACTATATATATATATATATTATTAAAAACTAACAGTAAAACATAATGTATAAGATTAAGTCACATATGTTTTGTCACTGCAAATTACACACATCTTTAATACAGTATAGTATATAATAGAGTATATATTTTACATGCTGTACAAACTATCTAGAAGCCAAATATGACAGAGCCCCAGTCAGTGCCCGGGGTTACTCCTGGTACATGAACTGGACATGCTGACTTGTTCTTTCTCTTCTGCTTGCTGCTGCCCAGCTCCATGTCCCTTCTTTAGCCAGTCCTTGTCCACATATGCTCTCACCTCTCCCACCGTACTCCTCTTTCCCGCATCCAGAGCCAGGAGCTTACTAAACATCTCCATGGCGTCAGGGGTGAACCTTTTCCACAAAGGTGGGACGTCCTCCTCGGCGTCAGGCCTGTCCTCTGCACCGCACCAGTCGGCAAACTCCTGGTAAAAGTCATCCGAATCCATGCAGCGCTCCCAGGGGAAGTACCCCGTCAGAATGCAGAAGATGACCACCCCGAAGGCCCAGGTGTCCAGGCTGGGCTCCACGCTCAGCGGGGGGGCGCTCACTTCCTTCTCGCCCTCCAGCAGGGCCACGGTGCAGAGTTCAGGGGCCATGTAGGGCAGGGTTCCTGTGATGAAGCGGATTAAAGTGCCCCTCTTCTGAGCCAGACCGAAGTCTGCCAGCTTGACCTGACAGCAGTGGTTGTCCAGAAGGAGGATGTTCTCCGGTTTGACGTCTCTGTGGACCAGGCTGTGGCTGTGGATGAACTCCAAGGCACTGGCAATTTGGAGAACGCAACGTTTAACAGACGACTCTGGGATGCCCACCTGGAAGACAAGTAAAAAAAAAAACAAAAAACCTCTCCTCTTCACATTAGGTTTGCTTTGACTATTACTATCGTATATTGTTGTTATGACGACTATTACTGATATCACCTCATTATAACCTTTATCCTGTGATTATTAAACTATGCAGACAGACAGACAGACAGACAGACAGATAGACAGACAGACAGATAGATAGATACACACACATATACTGTATATTTGCGTGTGTGTATATAAAATTTGTATGTCACTCAATTTTTAAATGAACTATACATATAATATAATTTTACACATTAACTGGTATTTTTGTTTTAATTAAATTAATGTTTACTACAAGTGTGTAATTAAATATTTTGAATGATACATATATACTATATTATAATCATTGTAGTTATTAACCCTTTCATGCATACTGGTCACTACAGTGGACAGCTATTCTATGGCTGTTCTCTTGTATATTCATGGATTTTTTTTTATTTTTCAAACATATCTTTATTAAAGTTTTAAGACACTACATATCTTTTCTGACATGAATTGGTAACATTATGTAGATCTCTCTTGAGCATAAACCCCCAGAATCACAACCCCTCCGCACAGTTTTCACACAATTTATCAGTAAATACATGTTTCTGTGCATTAAAAATTAAACGTGTGGTGTCCAGCTGAGTGGACATTTTTGCAACTTCATGAAAAATAGGTTCATAAGAATGTTTTTTTCATTACAGGCATTACATGCATTTTTTTTTCATTACAATTTTTTTAATGTATTTTTTATTTTTATTTTTAAAATTATTTTTATTATTATTATTATTATCATTATTATTATTATTATTATTTTTTTTTTTATTTATTTTTTTTTTTTTCAGGAGAAAATGTTCAATTGCATTGTTTTTTTCATGCCTAAAGAGGAATAAAAACACTCAGGAAAAAAATTTGATTAAGGTTCTCATAATTCGTGCATGAAAGGGTTAAACATGGTAACGCAATACCTCTACTATATCCTGTTGTTTCTAAATTCAAATTATTTTAAATGCAGTGGAATTCACCTTATTAAAGCCAACGCTTTGCTTTAGTTCCAAAAGTGGTGACATTAGTGAGGCTAAATTGTGTTCATTTTATTAATGTATGATAATATTTAAAAATTACAGTTTTAAGTGATTTGAAGCATTCATCGTGTTAATTTTGCTGCGGCTTCTAGGGGGCGAAACCCCCTCCCTTTTTTGTGGATCCGCCACTGGATTGATAAGACTCAACTCAATGTTGAACTTGCTTCAAATCAACCAAAACTAAGTGTTTACTGTAAAAACTGATGAGACAGAAGCTCATGGAACCGCTGACCTAAGGCTGGCTTTACTCTTTTAATTAAGTCGTATTTCCTTCTCACCTTTGGCTGAATGACAGCAAACAAGTCCCTGCCGATGACAAGCTCCTGGGCAAAGCAGTAGTGCTCGTTAGACTGGAAGGCGATGCCGAAGAGGCCCACGATGCAGGGGTGGCAGGACAAGTGTAAGGAGATACAGTATTCTCTGAGGAAGCCCTGCAGCTTAGTGGAGGCTTTGGGCATCACTTTCAAGGCCATGGGCGTCCCTGCAAAGCACCCACACTTCTGTTTGGAAACCATCGCCACAGCTCATACACATACTTACGTGTTTTTATACAGAAATAACAAATTAAAATACTAACACACAGCATCGGACCACTCGGATAACGTTGCACTGAAAAAAGGTTAGTGCCCCCAGAGTGTAGGTCGGCCTTCTAGGACGGTCCTTTTGCATCAGATATCCATAATGTTGTTTCCATTAGCCTCGATTTAGTCTTAGTAGTACCGTTAGTGTCTTATGTTTGTAGTAATATTTTGTTTGTACTTATTTTACCCATTACTTATAATCCAGTGATCCCATTAAACCCATTGTTCAGTTTATTTATTTTATTTATTTAGCCTTTATTTACCCATGCAAGCAATTAAGAACAGATTCTTATTTACAAAAAGGGGGGGGGGAGTAAAAACAAGGTTAAACAATTACTGAAACAATTAATAAATAAGTACGTTACAACAATAACAGTGAAACAGCTGATTCAATTCAATTAAATTTTATATATCCCTTCTGGGCATTTGTTTCAACAAATCACTGTATTACTTCTTATTTTGGCCAATTCCTTTTCTCTATAATCACATTTTTCTAACACTTCCACTTTTTTATTTATTATTATTATTATTATTATTATTATTATTATTATTATTAATAATAATAATAATCTTTTTTTTTTGTATTAGTATTTGCAATATATTGATGTCTTTTGAGGGCTTATTTATATATTTGCTGCAATATTTTGTGTGTTTCATGACCAGCTGAGTTTAATATGTGTGGCTGTATCTTCATTCTAGTTTCATGCCGTTGCTAGTGCTGCCTTCATGTGCTATCGGGAAGATAATCCTTTCCACTTGAATTTGAAATTGTGAGTGCGTTGTGTTCAAGTGCTTTTGTTGTTGTAGAGAAATGAAAAATGACTCACATATAATTTATTGTGAACCCTTTCTCAGGTAAAACAGTTTTGGACATGTTAATTCAGTGATTTTCAACCTTGGGGTTGGGACCCCATGTGGGGTCGCCTGGAATTCAAATGGGGTCGCCTGAAATTTCTAGTAATTGATGAAAAAAATTAAAACTTACTAATAAAAATTTACATTATATAGTCTAAATGTTGTCTAAAATTAACGTTTATTTGCAACATAGTATTACAAACTATTACATGAGCAAAAACAAATTAATTTTAGCAAATAAAATGTCTCAGTTTTAAATGTCTGGGGTCGCCAGAAATTTCTGATAATTTATTTTTAAAAAATTTAAAAAATTTAAATTTACTGATAAAAATTTATATTATGGAGTCTAATTGTTGTCTAAAATTAATGTTTATTTGCAACATAGTATGGCAAACTATTACATGATCAAAAACAAATTAATTTTAGCCAAAAAAAAAAGTCTCTGTTTTGAATGTCTGGGGTCGACAGAAATTTGTGATGTTAAAATGGGGTCATGAGCCAAAAAAGGTTGGAAACCACTGTGTTAATTCATCTGCTACAGCCTTTTTTTTTCTTTTTTTTGCAAATTGTGTGTATTATAAATATCTAAATTTGTCAGCTAACAGCAGCAGAACATTAATAAAAGCAGTGTTTATCATATGTGATGAATTCCTCATTATTCTCCACTATGCTGAAAGGTAAAAGGTTATTTTCATTTTGTTATTTTCAGCTTGTTTATCCAAATTTTGTCCCAGTTTTCTGGAAAATATGACGTGAGAGGGCATTCATGCGCAGTTTTCAAGTCGGTAACTAGAATTTACCATAATTCCCATACCACATGAAGGCAGCATAAGATTCTTTGAAGTAAAAACATGTCAGATTATTTGTGATTTAAAGGATTTTTGTGCCACATACTTATCTTGGCCATAATTCAATATCACAGACTTTTACTGATGTAACATATTCAGTGTTGGAGCTTTGTCCTGCTGTTTTGACACAGCTCTGTCCTCAGTGTGAAGCCAGTTGTTCTCCATACCTGTCCTTAGTTTTTCATTCTTTTCAGTGTATATTTGATATACTTTTAATATGTAATACTTATTAGTGCTCTTCTGGGTAACCCCATTATGTAATATGATGATGATTTGTCTGTCATGTCTTATCATGTTTCAGATGCAAATACATGTTAAAAATAAAGTAAATGAACTGAAGTGAACCGTGTATATTTATTAAGTGTAGTAGTGGAACTTGGTATGACCTCCACAGGCTGCCTTATGACAGCTCATACCCTTATCCACATCCAGCCAGTACAACGGGGCTGATGGGATCTTCCAAAAGGGTCATATTTATTCTTTTTCCTCAGTGTATTCAGTTTATAGAAGCCCTCCCTTGTATGGGCTTAGTTTATCATCAGTGTCTCTTGCATATATACAGTACGACTTTTATATTTATTTAATTTTACCCTTTCAAACAGTATAGCTAATTTGCACATATTTCAATTGCACATTTTATATTTGATATTTTTCTATTACATGTCTGTATCTTATTGTGAGACCACCTGCAATTTAGTTGCACAACTAGTGTAATGACATTCTATTCTATTCTATTCTATTCTATTCTATTCTATTCTATTCTATTCTATTCTATTCTATTCTATTCTATTCTATTCTATTCCAACAAACCAAACAAAGTGAAGCAGCATTCAGTTCTTCTGCTTCCTCCTTTAAATCAGACCTGAAAACCTTATTGTTTACTGCAGCTTTCCCTTAAACTCTTAAATAATATCTTTTAAATGAACTTTAAAATAACATTTTATTGCTGATGATTTTAACCCTTTCATGCATAGTGATCACTACAGTGGACAGTTATTCTACAGCTGTTCTTTTGTATATTCATGGGTTTTGCTGTTTTAGTTTCATATCAGCCACCACAGTGGACACTTATGCACCATCTCATTCAGTGCAATTCATACTGTTACTGTAATTTTGCTGTTCTTGATAAACCTGGTCTGCACTAGTATGTTTTAAGTCAACTGCTAATTGTTATTAGACTGTAATTAACGGTTTTGTTACTCAAAACAGGTTTTTTTTGTGTGCATATTATCTCCATGAATTTAGTAATAACTAGTATTAGAGTATGTCAAAATGTGAGAAAACATCAGATTAGCTGCATGAAAAATGTTTTTGTTTCATAGTTTTTCTTCTTCCAAGTGTAGATGAATGATTTTAGAATTTTGAATTTGTATTCTGTAAATGCTCGAAATAAACAAAAAATAATGAATGAATGAACAGTTATCACACAGTATATGACTTTCTGATGATGGGTTTTGAATACATGTTTCTTTGCTTCAAAAATTGAATGCATGATGTCCAGCTGGACCTGTTTGTAACTCCATGAAAAACAGGTTCATTAAAAAAAAAAAAAAAAGAAATAAAAAATCAACTGCATTTTTTTTTTTTTACCCCTAAAGAGGAATAAAAACACTTAGGGGAAAAAAAAAAAAAAAACTCGACTGAGGTTATCATAATTCATGCATGAAAGGGTTAATGTCTATTTTAATTCTAATGTTTTTATATTTTAACTTTCTCTCATCTTAAATGTATTTTTATGTCTCTCCTGTGATGCTTTTATGTTTTATGTAAAGCACTTTGAATTGTCCTGTACATTAAATGTGCTATACAAATAAACATGCCTTCTATTCTATTCTATTCTATTCTATTCTATTCTATTCTATTCTATTCTATTCTATTCTGTTCTATTCTATTCTATTCTATTCTATTCTATTCTATTCTATTCTATTCTATTCACATACAATAAATCTGCACAGTACAAGTGTCTGAAAGATAACCATAGAACTTAGTAGATCAGAAAAAAATGTAATAAAATACAGAATTAAAATAAAAAATGACTGTAACTTTAGTTGCAGGTAATGTTTATATAGAATTTGCTGATGAACCCAAAGGTCACATTAAATGTAAAGTATAAATAGGTACAGTTTTAACATCTGGCCTAATAAAAGGGTTAAAAACAGCGCTCTCATACCCCTGAACCGATGCGTGACCAGCAGCACTTTGCCATATTTCCCGCGGCCGATCTCCTTGATGATGTTGAATCGCTCCTGGATCTCCAGGTGACTCAGGCTCTGAGCCGTCAGCTCCATCAGCTCATCGATCAGGCTTCCATCAGCGAGACCCAGCTCAATCATCTCTGACGAACACAGTCAGGACAAAGGAACCACACTTCATCAACATCTTAACATTAACATTAAGGTAAATACTTTGTCTTAATGCAAACTAATTACTCCCAAAGCATCCAAATTCTACAACAATTGTCTTGATTTACCCATAAAGACCCAGTGCTACTTTTGTGGCAATTGCAAAACATTTTTTTCTCTATATTTAACTTTTCTTAAGTGATTTATCACCATATATTATAATATTACCCTCTGTGTTTTGCATTTTTCAGTGTAAATCATGTATTTTCCTATATTTAATTTACTGATTATGAAAATGTTCATAAAAGCTCAGATTAAAGTTGAGGGTTATTATATTAAAAAGGGAAAAAACTGCAAAAAAAACTGACTTTTTCAGCAAAGATATCAATAACTCAGTGTCACCCCAATGTCTCCATCCACTGTCATTGATCCAACTCCATGGGTTTTACTGGTGAATCAATTTTGTAGAAGATGACGGTGTTTCCACATTCACTACGGAGCCTCTGAACGTCCAAATGGATCATATCTGATGACCGTGAAAAGATGACAAACTGTATTTTACACCAATTATTTACATGTATTGATAGGATAACTGGATCAACAGGTATTAAACAGTTTAGATCAGTAGATGTTTTTTTTGGTCATCAGTGGATGTTTGGGTCTTTATGGGTTAAATAAAATCACGCACTAACAGATTGTATATCATCTGTTACTTTCCATTTCTAGGAACAGGAAACTTATCATGTTTCAAATGCAAGTGTGTCAATACATATTAAAAGTAAATATTTTACATTTTATAACTGTCAACTAACCAGCCTGAAAGCCACATGTATTTTTATTAAATTTTATTTTAAATATTTTTTTTACTGCATTTGGAAATGGCAACAAAAAGTGTACTTTTCTAAGAGTTCTCAATCCTACGAAAGAAAACTGCACTGGATACAAGCCTAGCTGACCTGGTTGTACTTACTGTGGGCTTTCAGGTCTTATTTTTAGTTAGTTTAGTTTATTTAAGAAATAATTAGAAGATTTATTCACGAGAAAGCAAACCTAGTATTACATTCATCGTGTACCATTAATAAAAATTGTTTCAATTGGCATACGAGTTACAGTCAAAACAGTTAATTCTGCTACTATAAAATGATAGATTACTAGTATTGTTAAACATCTCCATTTACTAGGAAAAAAGACCTACGCAATATGACTTCAGAAAGAACTGGGTGAAGAACTTTGGGAAAAATGGCATGTTTACATAACCTGTGAGACAAACTTGAAAACCCATAAATGTAAAAACTGTGTTGTTTGTCTAAGCAATGTGATCTTTGTAATCCCTTGACATCATGACCTGCTTGTTTTGTTTTTAGTTTATGAATCTGTAAAAAAAAAAAAAAAAAAAAAAAAATTCATAAATAAAAAGTTAAAAAAAAAAAAAAAGATTGATTACTGAATTTAATACAGAACAATCACTCTTTCATTCCACCTCTGTTGCCATGTAATGCATCATTTGATTTTCATGATAAATCAAGACCCAAAACTGAATGAACTCCATTCTAACTATAATATACAGCAGTCGGAGTATGTAGTCAGACTGTTGGATGTAGTAACATAAGCTATAATTACATATTGACCACATTCAAGTCTTACCTTTTTCAGTTTATTCCAATTCAGGCTCTGGAAAAAAAAAAAAAAAAACCCAACACACAGATGGACTCACACCACTGTTCTCATGTCTGGCCAGTTGCAGTGAATCCTTACGCTTCGGCAGAATCTGTGTCCTGTCCGTCCTGTCTCCTCGCTGCTGCTGCATGGATCAGCGTTCAGAATGAACCTGGACACTCAGACCTCCGTACGCAGCTCAGCCCTCAGCTGCAGGATGAGGACAGAGCCCACGATGACAGCTGATTACAAACTGCCTCTGCAAAGGGCACTTTGCATGCACACACACATACACACTCACATACAACACACTACAATCAGCTACACACTTGCAATGTGAGCTCACGTAAATGTAGATAAGCAGTAAACACACACATGTGGTGTGGAGGTTTAAAGTGTCCCTCTAACCCTCATCCTCCATAACTCTACTCAATGATGCATCCATGTTAGATTAATAACACTGGGTTACAAAAAAATGTTTTTTGCAAGTTGTCTAGGTTTTTTCAACTGAATTAGGACCATTTTGCACCGTTAAGTCCAAAAATGACATCTGTTTTTCTCAATCAGGTCAGGTTTTTTTGCTAATTTGATTTTGAAAAATTTGATCTTCTCACAAAATTGATTACAATTTTGTGACTTTATCAGTTGATTTTTTATATAGTTCTCACCAAAAATAGGTTTTAAGAGAAAAAAATCATTTTCTAACAGGATTCCTGTTAGGTACAATGGTGTATTCACCGCAGATGTAGCAGAATACATCAGGCTTATTTTTGCAAGATCTTCTAGTCGAAGCCATTTCATTCACCTGTAATATTAAAAAAAACATTAATCATAAATTGGCAAAAGTAAAATCTTCAGAACTCGTTTATTGCAAGAAATATGAAAGAATTTTGTATCATGTGATGTGAAAATGCCCATAAATGTAAGCAAAAATGTTAAAAAGCCAATATGTAGCATAGTTCAGAAAGTTGACCTGATTGAGCAAAATTAATGTGATTTTTGGATTCAGCACACCAAAATTATCCTAAATCAGCTCAAAAAACTTAAATAATAAATTTGTTGTTGACCAGTGTAATCACTGTATTTACACACAGGGTGTAGAATCACCACGAAACACTAAAAGTTGAATTTTCTGTGCAGATACTTCTGAGAGACAGGATTTATAAACACATGTGACTTTTATGCAAGACTAAATATAAAATAACACAATAACACACCTCATGTTATTTGTGTGAACAGCATTAGAATTATTTATTCATATCACACCAAATCGGATATCAAAAATGTCAACATGAAACCCAACATTTGGTCCATTTGCTTATTTCCAGTTTTTAATTTGTGTGTACAATCGAAAGAATGAAAAACAATAATAATTTTTCAAGGCACCGAAAGCACTTTACATTATTGATCCGTTATTCATTCATTCTCACATTCTCACTCTGGTGGTGGTAAACTACGTAAGTATGGCTGTCAATTGGCCCACTAGGAAAGAGCGGGATTCAAGCCGCTAACCTTATGGTTATTGGATGACCCATTCTACCTCCTGAGCCATGGCCGCCCACAAACAACTTTTTCATTTTCCAGTTGTGGGTTCTCAATTGAATATGAAAAGAACAAATGATACACGGATTATGGGTGATACTGGGAATTTTGGTATTGATCCAATACCAAGTAAATACAGGACTAGTATCGCCAATACCGATACTTTTTCCTTGAAATGTCTTTATCATTGAATAATTTTGTGATTTTGATTTTAGTTACAGGGTGGGGAAGCAAAATTTACAATATTTTGAGGCAGGGATTTAAAGACAGTGTATGACCAATTAGTTTATTGAAAGTCATGAGAATTTATTTGCCACAAGAAAATTGACATAATAGAAAATGTTTTTATTCTATGTGTCCTCCTTCTTTCTCAATAACTGCCTTCACACGCTTCCTGAAACTTGCGCAAGTGTTCCTCAAATATTGAGGTGACAACTTCTCCCATTCTTCTTTAATAGTGTCTTCCAGACTTTCTCATAATAGTTTTGCTCATAGTCATTCTCTTCTTTCCATTATAAACAGTCTTTATGGACACTCCAACTATTTTTGAAATCTCCTTTGGTGTGACGAGTGCATTCAGCAAATCACACACTCTTTGACGTTTGCTTTCCTGATTACTCATATGGGCAAAGGTTTCTGAAAAGGTATGAATAATAGTGTTAGGTATGATTATGACATCAATATATGTTTGGTTTCAAAACAATTGACGTAGTGCCTGCTGAGAAAAAACAACTAAATGTTCATTGTAAATTTTGCTTCCCCACCCTGTAGTTGATTATGAATGATTATGATAAAACCCAGGAGAAACATTTTAGGCAAATCAACATGTTTTTTTTAATTAACCAATTACAATATGAAACAATTTAACAGTATATAAAATAATAAAATAATTCCCTTTTTAATTTGTGGTGTTACCACAGTGGCAAATGACTTTATTGCACACGTCACATGTGATAGATTCTCTGTCAGCTGCAGTGAATAAGCTCCACACAAAGCTTCTCTTTCTTTCTGCCATCATGGACTGCTCTCAGTCAGTGCTCTGACTCATGCGGGGGGGCAGCAGAGAGAGAGAGAGAAAGAGAGAGAGAGAGGTTGCTGTTTGCTCAGACAGACTTGGAGAGAAGCTGCGCTTGTACAGGGGTTGGACAAAATAATGGAAACACCTTAAAACATCAACAAAATATAATTTAATATGGTGTAGGTCCGCCTTTTGCGGCAATTACAGCCTCAATTCTCCGAGGTATTGATTCATACAACCTGTGAATTGTTTCCAAAGGAATTTTACGCCATTCTTCAGTTAGAATACCCTCCAACTCTTTTAGAGACGATGGCGGTGGAAATCGACGTCTTACTTGAATCTCTAAAACTGACCATAAATGCTCAATAATGTTGAGGTCTGGGGACTGTGCCGGCCATACGAGATGCTCAACTTCATTAGAATGTTCCTCATGCCATTCTTTAATAATTCTAGCTGTATGGATTGGGGCATTATCATCTTGAGGTGGAGGTGTTTCCATTATTTTGTCCAACCCCTGTATGAACTCTGTGAGGAAATTCAAGTCATTTGCCAAACGTATAGAAGAGAAACAGCAACAAAAGTATCGATCTCATCACGCTAGTATCAGTCTGATACTGATACTGACCTTGTTATCAATACTATCGATATTTAGATCAATACGCCCAGCCCCAGTCCTCACTTTGGCAAAACACTCCTCATCTCTAAGTGTTCAGTATTTCTTAGAGACCTGTAACTCACTAAAAGCTAGCCGGTCTTGTGTTTATTTTCCTCCATAACTTTATAATAATACTGAACAATACGCACCGATAACTGGTGTGAAAGACCAAGGTAACAAGTCTCCAAGAGATTTCAGGCTTTCTTCTGCACAGAAATAATAGAGCAGTTGTCCTTGTGGGTTTTGTCTTTGAGTCTTTTCTAAGTAAAGTCAGTGTCTACAGTCCAACTATGTCATAATGCTGTCGTTACTAAGGGACATGATGAAGCAGTGTCACAATTTGCATCTTGTCTGATATCGTTAGCCTTGTAGCAAAATTACCTAACTCATACACAAATGGACAAATGTTTTGGGACATGTTGAATTCAGGTGTTTCTTTTTGGTGGATTCAGTTGGGTTTCTGTAAATTGGCTTGAGTGTCTGGTTCCAACTGTTTCTACATGTAAAGTGTCATGAGATTACTTTTGTTATGATTTGGCACTATATAAATAAAATTTGATTTGATTTTGATTTGATCTTCTCAAACAGGGGTCTGGGATATGAAACAATAATGACAAATGTCATAATATAATTTTATATTATTATTAATTTTATATTGTGATAAATATCATTGCATTGGTTAGTTTTGTTTAAATTATCTTTGCTTCCAAAATGCCTCTGTGATGGTTCTTAACTTTTCCTTTTTTTTTTTTTTTTAAATCCATGACTATGATTTTTTTTTTTTTCCTGCTCTGACTAAATAATAATTTTCTACCACATCTAACCATCTACTTTATTCTCATCTCACTTAAGAAGAAAAATCTCCCTTTAGATTTAACAAAACATTGATGTTTATTTAATATATGGGCTAAAATATTGGGACACATCATGGCTACAGCTGTAAAATGTCCTGTTCATGATGATTTGACATATAAATATCAGTATTAATAATCAATATGATATTTATCAGAATATAAAATTATATTATTACATTTCTCATCATTGTTTTCTCTCCCAGACCCCTGTTAGAAAAGAGACATCTGAACTCAACGTGTCCCAATTAGTGGTGGGACTTGATTAAAATGATGAATCTAATTAATTAGTGACCTTGTAATTAATTAATCATAATTTCCTCTGCCAAGGAGGTTATGTTTTCAGGTTTGTCTGTTTGTCTATTTGTTTGTTTGTTTGTCTGTTAGCAAGATAACTCAAAAATTTATCTTTCAGGAAATGTTGATATTGGCACAAGGAACAAATTATCCAATTTTGGTGTTGGTCGGGGGGTGGACTGATCTGCCTTGGCGGAGGTCTGCGCTCTCCAAGTGCTTTTCTAGTTTATCGTATTTTAATTGTATATCAATATTTGATAACAGAAGCAACATTTTCTAATTTAAACGGATTTAAGTAGATAACTAAATCAACTAGAAAAACACTGGGAGAGCGCAGACCTCCGCCAAGGCAGATCAGTGTCAGACAAACCCCAATGAAAACAAAACCTCTGCCATTCTTTGGTGGAGGTAATAAACAGACACATACAGAGGCTTAAACAAAACCCACAATCCAACCCATTATCTGGTGGAGTTTCAGTTGGTGACTCTGTTTGGTGGTAATAGGAGCATTAGTATTAGCATTAGTGTTAATGTTGTCGTTAGCTGTGGTGTTTGTACTAGCCTCCATGTGTTTGTCGTTCAGGTGGTACCAGAGTCTTGAATAACTGCAGTGGTATCCAAACTCTATCCAAACTCTTTGTGGCGTAGTTTGAACCCAACGGTGCTCTTATCGAGGCTTCCACCCAAATATTTTTAAATGTAAATGTCCCGTCCACTGGGCCAAGCAGCGCCGTCTCATCCTTGTCATCCATCACAGCATTCTTCTGTTATTTATTAGCCTAACGTTGCCTCTTCCACTTGTTCAGTGCATCGGTATGATCGGTATGATAGAAACCCATGCTCTGAGAAACGTTCTGGGTTGTCTGTAGTGCTGTGTTTTTCAACCTTGGGGTCGGGACCCCACATGGGGTCGCATGGAATTCATATGAGGTCGGCTGAAATTTCTAGTAATTGATTTGAAAAATGTAAGTAAATTACTAAGAAAAAATATTTTTTAATAATACAGTATACATTTCATTATCATTAAAACACCACACATTGTTCCTAAAGGCGGCCATACACTGTGTGATTATTTCGATCATTGCACGCAGCTCCATCTCAAATTGTGCGAATCAGTCATAAAGTCAGGCTCACGATTCATGTTCTCACACTGTATGTGCTCGTATGCGACCTGACTGCTCACACTGTAGGACCATACACCAGAGGACGCACCACATGTTCCAATGTTGTATCCAGAAATACAACGTTAAAATACCAAGGAATCCGTAAAAGTGCATAGAAGATTGTGTATTGGCGTGAGTCATGAAATGGTAGTGCTAAACAAAAACCAATAAGCTGCTTTGGCAATGTGTGCCATTATCTGTGGGGAATCAAAAAATAAGAAAAGACGATGAAGTGTTTGGTGCAGGAATTGGTTGGCCAGATGTGGACAGTATGGGCTGTCAGTCCTACAGCGGGAACTAGACGTAAGCTACAACAGCTAAACTGCACTAGGCCAGTAGTCAGCTACTGTTAGCTTGTACGCTACTGTACGCTTCTGTGTTTGCGCATGCACAGTGTGAGAATTTGAGGCACATCGGCTCGTGGCACTGCTTTGCCACAAGGAGCGAGCAGGATTTCAAACAGCTCCGTTTTCCTTGCGAACACAAGATTGCTGGTCGTGAGGTGGTCGTGAGGTGTTAATGGCTTCTCCTTACCCCATGTACACTGCACGACGCACGACACATGATTAGAGGCACATCTGGCCCGATCCCAGAAATAGTCGCACAAGTGAGAAATCGTCTCTAAAATCACACAGTGTAGGGCCGCCTTAATGAAAATCAAGGTCAAATAAAATGCAGGAACACGTAACATCTGACAGCTTGATTGACGCAGTCATGTGTTACTACACTTCAACCTGCTCGGACACAGTCGAAACCAGACCGAACAGAGAATGGAATGATTTCTTCACCCGCCTGGCCACACTAAGACATCTCCGAGAGAAAAATGTGTCTGTTCTGAATGTCTGGAGTCGCCAGAAATTTGTAAGGTTAAAATGGGGTCATGAGCTAAAAAAGGTTGGAAACCACTGCTGTAGTGTAAAAATAAAATGCAGTTAAGTACATTATTTTCATTAATGCTGTTATTTTTCCTATAATTAATTAATGAAAATGAACACGATAAAGTCCCAGCCCTAGTCCACATACTTTTGTCCATTTGTGTATGACTTAGGCAATTATGTTATGAGACTAAGGATATGTTTATTAAAGTTTACTGATGGTAATGGACATAAACACAGTCTGGACAGGTTAGTTTCCTCACTTATTGAGAGAATCAAACACTTACCCCAAGAAACTTACTTAATAAGTCCATTAGTTCCAGTAATCTCAAATGCATGATTGTGTAAAACTTTCCACTTTATCATTAGGAGGCTTACAGTGATCCAGCCGGGGTCCAGCTGGAGTACCTTTGCAACCCTGAACTGGAAGCACTCAAGCTGTGGCACTCTACAAACAAATCCCCAGGGTTGCTGCCTACAACTTGGCCAGGCCTAATGGGGTGTTGTGGTTTGCACCTGTGTCAGTGTGTGTGTGTGTGTGTGTGTGTGTGTGTGTGTGTGTGTGTGTGTGAGACTTGGCTTGTGTTCCATTTAGTGTACACTCAGTCAACACTCCAACCCCTGGTAGTTATTCTGGGGGCACTGGTGTCCACACGAGCAGGACTAACGCCACATAGAAACAGATCCGCTGGTCCTTTGGCCTCTGGGGGTTAATGAGGTGTCCTTCACTGACAGTTCAGGGCTGATGCATTTTCCAAAGTCTGCGTTGTCATCTTTGTCTTATTAAAATAACAGGCATTAAAGGTTCTCTAGGTGGGATTCATGCAGAGTCATTTGCATATGTGAAGTTGGTGTTTGTGTCTGTGTTGTGCTGGAAGCCAGACATTTTTGACATTAGCTGATTGCATTTTTAAGCTAACATTATCTAACGATACACACTTTTACAGCTGCACAGGAAACAAAATGGATCCAATGAGGAAATTTCATAAAGTTGTAATAACACTGACAGCCACTGGATTTGGATTCAAAAAGGTCAAACTGTCACAGACTTAGGCGGAATTTATTTGTGACAATAGTATGTTTATTTATTTATTTATTTTTTCTGCATTTCTGTCTATTTTTACCTCCATCAGGAGGCATTGTGATCACTTTGCTTTGTGTGCATATGTGCATGCGTGTTTGTTTGTTTGTTTGTGTGTTAGCAAGATAACTCAAAAAGTTATGGACGGATTTTCATGAAATTTTCAGGAAATGTTGATATTGGCACAAGGTAGAAATGATAAAATTTGGTGGTGATCGGGGGGGCAGATCTGGCTTGGCAGTGGTCTAGGCGCTCCTCCGAGTTCTTTCTTGTCATTCTGGTTTCATTCGACTCTTTAATAAGATCTGGTGAATCTGGTGATCTTTTGCTTCCCTGCAACAAATTTAAGGCACATATTATGTTTACCTGTATTACTTGGAGGGGGGGGGGTTAATATCAAATACCACATTAACCCTGATTTTCTGATGCAATAAGATGTTGTAAGCACTCCTGTGTCATTTTTTTTGAAATTTTAGTCCAACCCCCCCCCCCCCCCCCAAAAAAAAAAATTACTTTACTAACTCTGAAAATCGCAACTTTCACAGCTTCTCCACTCTTTTGTCCAGTGTAATGTATAAATATGTTCATGATGGGCCATTTAATGATCTTGTCAGTGCCATATTGTATTGTAAGAGTATTTGTACTATGAACAGTCTTATGTCAAGGTCATGTTGTAGGTTAAAGGTCACCAAAATGCCAGGTTTTTTCAAAAATTCTTACCATTCCAACATTTTATCAAATCTATCCTCAGTTCTGTTCCCTCTGGTTTCCTGGTGGGATCCCCCAAGGCCTTTGGCCCTTTCAAAGACACATTACAGACTAAATATTGCAACATGTACATTCCATTTGAATTTGCCACCATTAGTGTGGCGGGAAACACCAGCACACATTTAGGAGAGAATCACTAACACTTCATTCATTCATTTTCTGAACCTGCTTTATCCTCACTAGGTCGCATAGAGCCTATCCCAGCTACTTATGGGCGAAGGTGGGGTTCACCCTGGACATTTCACCAGTTCATCGCAGGACTGAACATATAGACAAACATTCACTCTCACATTCACACGTATGGGCAATTTAGATTAACCAATTAACCTATCAGTGCATGTGTTTGGATGGTGGGAGGAGCCAGATTACCAGAGAGAACCCACGCAGACACGGAGAGAACATGCAAACTCCACACAGAAAGGTCCCACCCCCATGGACTGGTGTTGGAATCGAACCCAGGACCTCCTTCATGTGAATTGCAAAGTCATGTGAAACTACCATTTGTTCTTTTTGACATGTTTATATGGAGAATACATTGAGCAAAGAGTTCTGTTTAACGTGCTTTATTGAATGGAAGTTGTTTGTGGTCAATAGATGTGTTCTGAGGAGAGAACCTGAGCTCAACATTTGGAAGAACCCACATTAACAGCTGAATTCCATCTAATATGCATTCTTGACCATTTGGGTGACCTTTGACCTATAATTTGACCTTGACACTACACCTTTTGTAGTGAAAAGCACTCTGAAGACATGACATGTCTCACAAAAAAAAAAAAACATTTAAGGGCCCAGCATGAGCAGATTGCTACATTGTACTTTATCGAAAGTGAAGAAGGTTTGAAAGTTGACAATAACACCATGTTTTCAGGGTTGAAAAGTAATTTTCGGGGTGGGGGTGGGGTTGGGGCTTGATTTGAAATTTTTTCACATTTTTATATTCCCAAGACATGGGAACATTAGAAAATCTGGGCTAAAGTTGAATCTGAAAATTTCCCTGAAATAACCCCCCCCCCCCCAAATATTACTTCTCTTCTTTCTACTCTAACTTTTGCTAGATTTTCTTTTTTTTTTTTTTTTTGGTAACTTGTCCAGCATCCTAACTGCACAATGGTAGTCTGACTGCCTTTTTGTGCAGAACAAATTTACTTTGCCAAGGGAAACTTCATCAAGTAAATGAGGCTCCCCTTGATATTCTACTGTCTTTGTTATGAGTTTTGTTGAACCACATTTTGATGCCAGACCTGACATGGGGGGGGAGAAAAGAAAGCATGAACAGAATATCATGAACAAGCATGAACAGAATATCATGAACAACGACCACCCAAATAAGACCAGCAACAAATTTAGATTAAATTTAGGTAGATTTTCAATTAGGTGCATATGACCATAACTCAAGAGAAAGGGATTTACATTTCAAAAACCGCCTCAGTTAATTCATTTTGGATAAAAACTGTAGCTGTTATTGTGTCTGTTTTTTTCTCGGACAGACGCTGCCACCGGTGCAGTCTTTAAAGCTGCTGTTTGAAGCGTCCGTCACTCATTACAGTTATGTTGTGTAGTGTGTTTGGAAGTTTGTGATCATCATGTTACGCTGTCACCACAGACACGAGGTCACGTCGAACCTGGCATCTTGGACATCCCACCGTGGTGCAGAGGAGTCTTGGAGGCGCCAGACAGGGTCCATATCCCAACTTCCCATCCCATCATGCCTTGCCTTGCAGCCATGCCTTGCTCTCCTCATAGTCTCACAGGAATGGAATTACAGAACCGTGCAGACGGACAAACCAGCTCCACTCATGCTGTGTTCTCACTGTTTCCCTGGCAAACATTTTGAGATCAGTTTGAGGAAGATACACCATGAAGTGTAGTTTCAGCTGTCATTTCAACAGCTCTGGGACGTCTGTGGTTATTATTGTAGGTATCCAACACACCAGCAATGGCAGCCATGGAAAAGGAGACAGATTTGATAAGCAGTGAAAACTATGATCGGTTTCAAGCCAACTGAAGAGAATATTAACTCCATATTTAAGGATCCACATCATGGACAGGAAATCAGTTTAAGAATTCCTTTTGGACCAGCCTTTGGATAGGTGTTTGGAAGTGTTTGTAATGTTTATTCCTAAGATGACAGATCAATATCATTTCATGTGTGTGTATTTTATATAAATAAATGTGGTATTTATCTAATTCATGTGTTATACCAAAGTGCTGAAGAAAGTGAAAACCCATCATTGAAGATTGACAAACACAGCTAGCAGCCATAGAGGTTACATATTTAAGGATTTTATTTGCTTTTTTATTTTTTTCATTCTCCTGCCTATGAATAAACTTTTCTACCATGTGAAAGCCTGTCCTGTTATTTCCATCACACATGGGTTGACAAGCCGGTACAATTTATTTTGAATATATTCTGGTGTTTGTTAACTGAGACCATGAGGTCATTGAAACCAATCTGCATTCCTCTAAGTTCAGCTGTGCTCAGAGGAACACGGTTACCATGTGCACCGTACACTGAAACTCATATACATACAACATACTCTACATGAACAACATTTATGTCCACCATCATGTCTGCTGGTGACAGGACGCTCCCAGTGCTGATCAGTTTTCACATGACGCAAATTATTCACTGGAGATATCAGTTGAATTAACTTCATTTACAATAAGAATTCATGTTCCCTTAACCTTTAAAGATCCAAACATCCACCACCTAACAAAACCAACGACTGGTGGAAATGTTTAATACCTGTTGATCCATTATCAATACATGCAAAGAGGTTTACATGTATTTACATTACATTTACAATATAAATATGTAAATGGTACTTTATTTTAATTCTAATTATACAATTATGAATGACTGAATGTCTGCCAACGCATCTGGGACACTTTGTCCAAGAAGAGTTAGTGTCATGCATGTGCATATGGGCAGTTGATGCAGTAGTGACAGGCAGCAGAAGCAACCCATAAAGATGGAAGACACTAAACAGCATGTTGACCTTCTGGATGGAAATATGAGGACAAAAAACCAAGACGGAACAGCTGTTTCAAGTTGTTTTATTGAAAATGTTGAAGGTGTTTAATAAACATGTAAAGTGCATATATATATTCCAAACCAACAAAGTGGAAGTACACATATATTTTGCATATATATTCCCTTCTTTCTTTAGTTTGTTTGCTCATGCAAAATGAAACACAATTAATATGGATAAAAAATGAATAATATTTAATTATGATTAATCAAAATGAATCCACAGCAACCCTGTGAATAATCTGATTAAAAATTTTAATTATTTGACAGCACTAAAATATATATATATATATATATATATATGTGTGTGTGTGTGTGTATATATATATATTATGGCATGCTGTTTTTGATATTTCTTCTACTTTGTTGACTTTGCACCATGGGGCCTTAGAATCTTAAATTTTAGCTAATTTTAGCTTTCTGTATGCGGTGCATATATGGCAAAAAACTGACAATAAAACTGACTTTGATTTAAAAAAAAAAAAAAAAAAATCAGATATGACCCATTTGTAGGTTCAGAGGCTCAGTAGTGAATGTGGAAACACAGTCATCTTCGACAAAATTGATTCACCAGTAAAACCCATGGAGTTGGATCAATGACAGTGGATGGACACACTTGTTTTTATGATCAGTTATTGATACCTTTGATGTAAAGTCACTGTTTCTTCAGTTTCTCTGTTTCTGATATAACACACAACTTTAATCTGAGCAAATTAAATACAGAAAAACACAAGGTTTACACTGAAGAAAACAAAATACAGACGATAATAGATAATAGTATAACAAATGGTGATAAATTGCTTAAGAAAAGTTAAAGGGAGAGAAACATGCATTTGCGAACTGACATAAAAGTAGCACTGGGTCTTTATGGGTTCTGTTTTTTTTTGTTTTTCAGGGTTTCTAATGTTTCCTTTCTGCTCTGTCTAAAAACAGCTTGGGTGCAAAAGCCAGTAAGAGTTTTGCATTCATACCACATAAATTTCTTAATATCCTACACAGCTGTTCTGAACAATTGCCAAATGTAGGAAAGAGGCTGGATGCATTATGACATTTAGAGTGAGGCTTAAACATTAAGATTCAGACACTTAGCCTTGTGTGAAACTATGTTAACATGCCATTAGTTTGTGAAAGTGTCCCTCTCTTATCACACACTGTATCTGACAGCTGTCCTGAACACTGGCCAGGCTGTTCATGTGAGATGGTGACTTCAGTCTTTCCTTAAGTACTCATACATGATGTTTTAGTAATTTGACTAGTTTTCAAGCACTTTCTTTGAACATGGCTTACAGTGTGTGTGTGTGTGTGTGTGTGTGTGTGTGTGTGTGTGTGCACATGAATGGTTTCATCCATTCTGCAGGAATGAAATTCTTCAGTCACCACACATTAAAATAAAGACACATGGTGAAAGCAACTGTTGTGGAAGAAACGTTTATTAATCACTTGTAATCATTCAGGGTATGGGGTTCTGGGGCGTGAGAAACTGCATCTTTTCAGTCCAACGACATCATGGAGACAGATGTACCATCTTGAACTATAGTTCGCTCTTTCACACGCACACAAAAACACACACCAGCTCGCCAACGTGCACAAGACATATATATCATCTCACACATTCATACACACACCGCTTTAACATTCCAGATTCTTCAGCTGTTGCTTTTATGTTGTAGGGGTTCATAATCATCCTCACACCTACTATAATGACCGTACCACAAGTGTAATCATTAGTCACTTTTCCATTGACCCTCAAATTGCACAAATATAACTTACACATTAAAATTTACTGAATGGAAAAACGACAATTTCGCCAAGTCTCATTTTTCGATTAAAGTTTTTGCGCTGCCAAGAGGTGGGTTTTTGGGTGTAGCACAAATGGTATATCATGCAAAACTGCAATGGAAAGACCGTTTATTGCAACTAGAGTCAGATGAATTTAAAAACCGGATGTTGACGTAGGTTCCAACAAGCGAAGAAGAAGAAGAAACATGTCGCGGTATGTGTGGACACACCAGGAAACCCGATCACTTTTTAATTTAGTACGAGATAGAGGGGTAATATATAATAATAATGAACATATCTGTAAATCAACACCTTATTTACATTCGTCGCCATGTTTATGGAATGACTTCTCATGTCATCTCGCGATAATAAATCAACAAATCATCGCATTTGTGATTTAATGGAAAAACCGACATTACGCACTTCTGTTTTTTCGACATTTAGTAAATATCAGTAAAGTTTTGTGCAGATGTCTAATGGAAAAGCGACTATTGACATGACATTGAAAAAACAAAACAAAACAAAAAACATTGTATTTGCTGATCTTTGTGTCTTAACCCATAAAGACCCAGTGCTACTTTTGTTGCAGTTCCTAAATGATTTTTTCTCTATTTCTACCTTTCTTAACTGATTTATCACCATTTTTTATATAATATTATCCTCTTTATTTGGCATTTTTGGGGTAAGTCATGTATTTTCCTGTATTTAATTCATATCATATAGATGTTCATGAAAACTCAGAATAAATTCAAAGTTAATGATATCAAAGAAGAGAAAATTTAAGAAAGTGTGACTTTTTCAGCAAAGATTTTTTATAACTTAATGTAAAAACAAGTGTCTCCATCCACTGTCATTGATCCAACTCCATAAATTTTACTGGTGAATCAATGTTGTAGAAGATGACAGTGTTTCCACGGTAACTACGGAGCCTCTGAACATCCAAATGGGTCATATCTGATGACCATGAAAAGACGACAAACTGTATTTTACACCAATTATTTACATGGATTGATAGGATTAGTGGATCAACAGGTATTAATCAGTTATATATGTACGTTGTTTGTCTCCAGTGGTTGTTTGGGTCTTTATGGGTTAAAAGTTCCCTTGTTTGCTGAAATTACAACAACTGTCTTTATTTATCCATAAAAACCCAGTGCTACTTTTGTGGCAATTGCAAAACATTTGTTCTCTATATTTAACTTGTCTTAAGTGATTTATCACCATTTATTATAATATTATCCTCTGTATTTTGCATTTTTTTTCAGTATAAATCATGTATTTTTCTATATTTTATTTATTATGAAGATGTTCATAAAAGCTCAGATTAAAGTTGAAGGTTATTATATCAAAAATGGAGAAAACTGAAGAAAAAAGGACTTTTTCAGCAAAGATATTAATAACTCTGTGTAAACCCAGTGTGTCCATCCACTGTCATTGATCCAACTCCATAAATTTTACTGGTGAATCAATGTTGTAGAAGATGACGGTGTTTCCGCGGTAACTACAGAGCCTCTGAACATCCAAATGGGTCATATCTGATGACCATGAAAAGACGACAAACTGTATTTTACACCAATTATTTACATGTATTGATAGGATTGGTGGATCACCAGGTATTAAACAGAAATCAACACAAATCTGCAGATTGTTTGTGTCATCGGTGGTTGTTTGGGTCTTTAAGGGTTAAAAGTTCCCTTGTTTGCTGAAATTACAAAATGCAAAAAACAAAGGTTATTTTCTCAATTACTAAAATAACACACAACCCTAAAGTTGATCAAGCCAACTTATGAGCTTCAATTTTACATTTTTCAGAGGTTTAATCTGCGTTGTTTTTGTTTTTTTTGAGCATTAAAATACCCATAAAACTAATAAAGTATACAGCCATCATTGTGCTCCTTAAACCATACAACAGAATATTATAAAGAAATTTAGGTCATTTTCTATACAAAAAACACTGTCAATATCACACGATCATGTTCATTCACAGAAAAGTCAAATTCCTTGTTTGAGTTCATAGCTCTGGCTCTGTCTTCATTTCCTGTACAAGTGCTCCAAGCCTCTGAGAATGCACATTTCATGCACGAAGAGGGGTACACGCAGAGGGGGGAGGGACATATGGCAGTTGCGTTTGATAGACATATCACCGTTCAATCATTTCGACTGGGTGCTCAAAAAATGATTGGATGGTGTTTTTTCAGTCCTGTGCATTCCACAGGTGACATTTTTTTTTTTTTTTTTTTGTGTTAGAGTATTTAACTCTTTCCCCGCCAATGACGAGATTTTCCGTCAATCCGTGTTTTCACTGTTATACTGTAGTTGGAGGTGTTGTGGATCATGTGAATTACTTTCCTTAGTCCAAAAACAAACAATTAAGCAGCTTTTTCGGAAAAATGACGGGCCGGGTTTAACGTTTTGCACTGGAGTCTCCGTATCCCATGGCAACGCATCCAGCGGCAGTCACTGAATGAGGAAAGAAGACTGCAGGAACCGCGCACAGTTTCAAAAGCCTTAAGATGATTATGGAGACAGAGTCTGACAATTCAATATGTGATGGAGCTACAGAAGAACCATTTAGAGACAGGAAGGAGAAGGTCAGGGAGACGGACACGGAACACGGGAAACAAGGAGCGGCTCAGGTCCGACACGGAGGTGCGGGTGGGGGGGGCGGGGGCACAGAGCAACACGGAGAAAATGACAGACAGGAGAAGAGAAAAGAGACATTTCTAGTGGACATTCAAGGAGAAGACAGACATACAGACATGGGACAAGACAAAGGAAAGCTAGTCTGCATCTGTTAGAGTGAGTTCAGATTCAGACTGAGGACACAGAACAGATTCAGCTGTAGAATGTCGCAGGAACAGGGAAGACACTGTTGGATTTGGCTTTTGTATGAAATAAATAAATACATATATTCATACAGAGATAAATAACTAGATGTCCATAGAATATTTACAGATCAAACACAGCAGCTGGTCCAACAGGAGGACCTGGTGCAGCCAAAGGCCAGAAATCTACAGTATTTAGTGCATTTGTTTCTTTTTTTCTTGAAAATGAGGAATATTGAGGTGTTTATATCCAAAAGCTAAACTACTAGTGTTAGACTTATAACTGATGTATGTAAATGTGCAAAGTTTAGAAGGAACCTGGTGCTTTACAAGATGTTCGGTCTAAAGTTTGGTGTGGATTCCCCTAACATTTTGTGGAATGATGGGATATCTTAGAGCTGTTGTTACTATTATTGCGTTATTATTATTTTATTTTGTGATTTTGAAGATAGTGTTACTGTTGGTGAATAAGAAAGAGTCAAAAATGTAAATAGGAAATCAGTTTTCTCTTGAAAATCAATATCTTTGAAAAAACGCAATTTTCTCAGCTTTTTGCTCAAAATTCAGTTTTTTCCTGAAAATGACCAATATTCAAATGTTTATATCTCACGAACGAATAAGATAGAATAAATAGTTTTTGTGTTTAAAAGTTGAAGTTCTGTTCTTTCTTTTGATGTATTCAGTGTTCACATACCTAACACAACATTTTCAGTGAGCCTCCAAAGATTAGTGAAAATGACCAAAACGGCTGGCGCTGGCTACCAACTCACTGGAAAATGCTCTGGCGGGGAAAGAGTTATTAATTGGTTGTAATCAGGGGGTGAAGGGGGATTTTAAGCAATATAGTAAAAAATGCGCCAGGCACCCCATCTTTAATGAAGAGTAAATACCACTGGCTTTTTCATGTGTGGGTGTTTTGGGATCCGAGAAGTGCGATCGATGTTCACTCTCCTGTAACTTTGTTCTACCAAAACTTCACAGTAAAAATTAAAAATTACCATGAAAAGTCAATAGCTTTAGGTGCATTAGCATTAGCATTTTTCAGTTTGAAGCACTCAGAGTTTAAAACTTACAAAGAAGGAGAAAGTAAATTCAGTGATCATATTAACTAAACCCTGACCATATTTTCAGGGGAAAAATGCCTAAAAAGACATACCCAAAGTAAATGAAGAATTACGTCATAATAATGAGGTTCATCTGGATGTTCTTGGTGTCTATGGACATTTACAGACCTCACACAATCTTTTCCCATTGTTTAAAATATTGTATCTATTACTATGCCTGAGTAAACTGGAACAAACTACGAGAGAAATTGGAATTTTTTATCCTCGCCTGTTTTTTTTTCGGCTGGATTGACGATGATATGCATAAATTAATTGTTCGTGTCGGAGATTTTTAATAGCGTATATTTCACCCCACAAAGATTAAAAATCATGTTTGAACATTAAAGTTTGCACTAAAATACACTTTTAATGTACTTTTATTAACATTAGGGTCTAAACTTTGAGCATAAGTTGAAAAAAACATTAATTGTCCGGATTTATTATATTTTATAGGAGATGAATATTAATATAATTTTTTTCGGCCTGCAGGCGGGCTGATAGGGCTAATCATCAGTAAATTACCTGAGGTTTGATAGTAAAATAATGTGTATATCCACAAGTAAAGTTACTTGATGAACACCCCCATTTTAGCCACAGCTGTATATTAATAATGACATTAAGTAACGATGAATTACTGAACTGATAGTAGATAGTAGTTTCTTTTTAACTGCATAGCAATGGAAATCATAATAAACAGTAATTGGAGATCACTTAGTGGGTTCATGTACGATACAATCCCTCTATGAAGTGTGTATATCCAGTGCTATGGTCAAACATGGGAGGGCGGGGGGGGGGGGGGGGGGGGGGGTATGGGTCTTAATATAGAAGGTTAGTAGGTGGATGGGGTGGAGGAATGGGGTTTACAGCAGTGCTATGTTGATAGAGTAGCTGAAGACAGGCTGCTAAGATACGGTATCAGATTGACATGCCACCATTGGACTAGAACCTTCTACTAATAGAGTTATAGCACTGCACGTACGGAAACACTATCGACCCTGTTTCTATGTTTAGAAACTTATTGGCAATACATACTCTGCATATAAGATTTTTTTTTTTTTTTTTTTTTTTTTAGAAATTGTGGAAACACATTAAGCTGTAAAGCCACATCATTTATGAGGTTATTCATTATCAAACAAAGACAAAAAAAAAAAAAAAGTTATCAGTAAATTGGAAAAAGGTGAATTAGATGATATGATACAGTTAAATAACTTCTGTCTTTTATCATAGTTACAAATTTGAAATAAAAATGTCACTAATATACTTTTTCCATTAAGTGTGTTACATACAGGGTGGGGAAGCAAAATTTACAATATTTTGAGGCAGGGATTGAAAGACAGTGTATGACCAATTAGTTTATTGAAAGTCATGAGAATTTATTTGCCACAAGAAAATTGACATAATAGAAAATGTTTTTATTCTATGTGTCCTCCTTCTTTCTCAATAACTGCCTTCACACGATTCCTGAAACTTGCGCAAGTGTTCCTCAAATATTCAGGTGACAACTTCTCCCATTCTTCTTTACTAGTATCTTCCAGACTTTCTCGTAATAGTTTGCTCATAGTCATTCTCTTCTTTCCATTATAAACAGTCTTTATGGACACTCCAACTATTTTTGAAATCTCCTTTGGGTGTGACGAGTGCATTCAGCAAATCACACACTCTTTGGTTGTTTGCTTTCCTGATTACTCATATGGGCAAAAGTTTCTGAAAAGTATGGATAATAGTGTTAGGTATGATTATGACATCAATATATGTTTGGTTTCAAAACAATTGACGTAGTGCCTGCTGAGAAAAAAACCAACTAAATGTTCATTGTAAATTTTGCTTCCCCACCCAGTACAGTATTATGCTTTTCCAGGTACATATTGTACATATTCCACATATTGTACTTTCTCCACACTGCAAAAAAGGGGTGTCTAAAAACAAGATAAAAACCCTAAATCTGAGGGAAAATGTACTCAAAACAGGTGAAATATCTGTCCATGCAGCAAGCTCATTCCACTTGGCAGGATTTCTTGAAGAAAGATTGTTAAATCTAGAAATAAGCATGTCTACAGCTGTATGAACTCTTAAAATAAGAAATTAACTCTTAAAACAAGATAGAAGATCGAATATTTCTAAATCAATGTTTTGTTTTGTTTTTTTTTTATTTTTTTTATCTTGGTAAGAACCAAATAATTTGCAGTGGATTTTTGTTGTACTATTTACTTAGTATGTTGGTGCAATGACAGATTTATCTTATCTTATTTTACTTTACCTTATTTTGTCTTTTCTTACCTTATCGTACCTTATCTGATCTCACCTGATCTTATTTTACCTTACCTTATTTTATCTTATCTTACCTTACCTTATTTTACCATACCTTATCTTACCTTATTTTACTTTATCTTATCTTGCCATCTTTTTTTTTTTTTTACTTTATCTTATGTTACCTTATTTTACCTTACTATATTTATCTTATCTTACCATATCTTTTTTGACCTTACCTTATCTTACTTTATCTTATTTTACCTTACCTTATCTTATTTTACCTTACCTTCTCTTGTCTTATCTTACCTTATCTTATTTTACCTTACCTTATCTTATTCTACCTATCTTATCTTACCTTATTTTACCTTACCTTCTCTTGTCTTATCTTACCTTATCTTATTTTACCTTACCTTATTTTACCTTACCTTCTCTTGTCTTATCTTACCTTATCTTATCTTAAGACTACCGTTTGAGTGGTGTGTGTTTCCTGGCCTCTCACTGGTGCAACCCTATAACTGCAGGGCTCCAGTCGGAGTGTGTGACCTACACAGGGACCTTTGGGACCTGTCTTCTCTCTGGTGATCTATGAAGAGTCAATGAGTCTCTTGGTCATGGACTCGAATATTTGGGATGACCATGACCATGACCAAGTAGTGCCATGTCTGAATCGTCCAATCGTTTCAAATGCAAAGCTACAGAAATAGATGACACAGAATTCACGTGTCACAGCTCCGCAGAAAAGGCTGCTGAGGAAACACATGCGCAGATAAATGATAGACGGTAGTTGGCGGTGTAGGCGTACCGCACCAGGTCAGAAACGTAAGTGACTTTTGAGGCTGTGCTGTCAGTGTGGACACCATTTGGGAACAGCAGGGACTGTCTTTAATGTCATTCAATTCACGATTATGTAGACATTTTTCTCTGAAGTATCTAACACCTACTGTGGGAAAGATTGAGTGATTGAGTGGACCACAGCTGACACCGATGCAACGTAACTTTATATACACTACATTAGGTACAGAGCTTTATGTGGGCTGAGTGTCTCGTCATTATCACAAATCAAAATGTAACTTTAGAACAACAACTTGTCATCACATGTCCTGTCTCCTGGATCTAGAAAATTAGCGAAACGGTAAAGATCCTAAATGGTTTTTGGGGGGATTTTTTCATGGCTGCTTTTATTCAGATGACTAATGATAGGTTTTCCAAAGTCTTCTTCAGACAAATAACCATGCTTGAAATGTCACAGCCTCTCAATCAATCTAGAGCACAGGTGTCAATCATGCGGTCTGCCAAAGGGTCCAATCCAACCCTTGGGATGAATTTTATGAAATACGAAAAATATCATTTAACAATCATTTTAGTTCAGGAGCCAAATTCAGCCTATTTCAATCTCAAGTGGAGAAGATTAGTAAAATACTATCATAATAATGTATAGATAACTAGAAAAGCACTCGGAGAGCTCAGACCTCCGCCAAGGCAGATCAGTGCCCCCCCCCAATCATTTGTTCCTTGTGCCAGTATCAAGCACTTGGAAAGCGCAGACCTCTGCCAAGGCAGATCGGTTGTCTGTCCGTCCCCACCCCCATCACCACCAAAATGTAATCATTTGTTCCTTGTGCCAGTATCAACATTTACTGAAAATTTCATCCAAATCTGTCCATAGCTTTTTGAGTTATCTTGCTAACAGACAGACAGACAGACCCTGATGAAAACATAACCTCCTTGGTGAAGGTAATAACAACTCCATTGATTTCTCTTTGTTTTAGTGTAAAAAGGGAAAATTACATGCAAATGTTTACATATACAAACTATCCTTTCAAAAAATTTGAAGAACCTCGACAAATATGAACATCCTGAAAGAGAAAAAGGAGCAATTTTACCAAAATATTCTGTCTGTTAGTAGTAGTAGTTTATTTGGTCGTTAATTACTTTAAATAACTAGAAAAGCACTCGGAGAACACAGACCTCCAAGGCAGATCAGTGCCCCCCCAAAAAACACCAAATTTAATCATTTGTTCCTTGTGCCAGTATCAACATTTCATGAAATTTTCATCCAAATCCGTCCGTAACTTTTTCAGTTATCTAGCACACGGACAAACCAACACCAGCAAAAACATAACCTCGACAGAGGTAACAAACAAAAAACAACATATCCATTGTTCCATATACGACGTGACCGAAAGGGTTTAGGCTGAAGTACAGACTTATTTTGCCTAAGCCTATTTACAATTAACAAAATGTTTTCACATGAAAACAAACAAGCAAACAAAAAATTTCAGTGTAATCATCACTAAATAAACAAAAGTAGAGAACACATGTAATTGAATTCAGGTAAATCATGTCCTTATCTCTTCCAATATTAATCCTAGTCTTTAAAACAAGTATTTTCTTTAGTCAATCCTGAGCTCTATATTTTTGAATAATAGTTCATCTGTACATCTTTTTAAAAGTTTTAATTGTTTTAAACTGTTTGAATCGATCTTCCAGGCCATTCCAAAGATTAACCCCTTCAACAGAAATACATCTACTTTTTTAAATTGTTCTTGTCTTAGCTTTTTTTTTTTTTTTTTTTTTAAATGCAGGTTCCTCTGAGGCTATACCGACTTTTACTCAATGTTTTGTGTATTTGATCCACTGTGATCTGTACGTTGCAATGCACATGTGCAAATGAAAAGCTGAGACATAATAGTGTTAAAATTGCACTATTTTTTTAATTTTTTTTATAAATTTTAGTTTGTTCATGGTTTTTCATGTTATTCACATTTTTTAAAAGGATAGTTTGTAGATGTAAACATTTTCTTGATGTAATTTTACTTTTTTCACTCTAAACCATAGTGAAAAGTTTGAAGTTACATTTTTTTTAAAAATATATTACTATGTTATCTTGTAATGGTCTTCCCTCTTCAGATCATATTGTACTAAATGTGGCTCCTGAACTAAAATGAGTTTGATGCTCTAGAGTACATTGCAGCAGTAGTACGTAGGTTGTAGAGCCCAATAAATCCACTTGGGTATGTTAATGTGCAATAATGCCGGACATGTTACGAATGCCGAGGTGCAGTTGTAACTTAATAAATAAACACACACATTCATCTATACAGGTTACAGTGTTGGGCTTAAGCATGTGACAGATTTCACAAGCTTACATTTATTTTAATGCAATTACCCACACTCCCATGCAATGCAAATCCAGTAAGATTAGAGGGACGCTTAAGTTTCACACCTCCAGGGGTCTTATGTGATAGATTGCTGGCACTCATACCTTCTCTTTAAGATCGGTCAAAATGCAATCTGAATATGTAGGGACATGGACAGGAGATAAAAATGGCTCCAGCGGAAGTTAATCTGATGTACACCTGTCAATGTGCACTTGTACTGTGGATTTCCTTCCCTCCAACTGCATGCTTCTATTGTATGTTATAGCACCATCAGGTCATTTTTAGACATTTGGTTTGTTGTACATTTTTAGAAAATAGTCTGAAATACATAATCATAGAACTGCAGTTACATCTGGAACTAGAAAAGCATTCGGAAAGCGCAGACCTCCACCAAGGCAAATCAGTTGTGCCCCCCCTCCAGCACCACCAAAATTTAATCATTTGTTCCTCGTGTCAGTATCAACATTTCCTGAAAATTTCATCCAAATCCATCCATAACTTTTTCAGTTTTCTTGCTAACAAACAGACAAACAAACAGACAGACAAACCCCGATAAAAACATAACCTCCGCCATTACACTTGGCGGAGGTAAAAATTATTTCTCCGTCTCAGTCTCTCTCTCTCTCAGTGTGGTAAAAGTGGTGTAAAACTGGCAGTCATGGTCAGTGTTGTGCAAGTTACTTCCAAACTGTAATCCATTACAGATTACTTATGAGTAATTCCTTACCTTGCAATATTACTGTCTCAGAAGTGTAAAGGGTTACATGACTCCTGTATTACTTTTGGGTTATATAAAGATTCTCAACATTTTACATGTTCAAACAGGGGGTGTGGCGCTGAGAACGCCGGTAGACAAATCCGCAATCGATAAAGAAATCTAACTAGTCATAAAAACGTTAGCTTACCTTGTCATTGCTGATCACAAGGATCATGCTAACTAGCTTCTGTAAAGCAGGGCTAGGGTTAGTAATGAGCATACGTCCATATGGACAATGGACTGTCTTCTGCCGCCTTCACCCATTGACTGAACACCAACAGGAAGTAGAACTTTACAGACACAATTTTGATTCCTTAAGGTCTCACGGTTTTGCTGTTTTTTGTTTTTTTTTCCTTCATTTTCATTTGAGCAATTAAATTATGCACGAAAAGTGTGTTGTAACGCAAGCACTATTGAACATGTACTGAGTAAAATAATACTGAAAATTGATTAGTAATGCCCTATGCCACATTCCAGGAAACTCATAACCCATGTTTTTCCAACTTTCTCCCGGTGAAAATGTACTGGAATGTCAGTCAAACCTGTGACTTCCCACTCGCAAACTCGTACTAGATGTACTCCCAGTTTGGTGCTCTGGTGTCACAGCCTGTGAAACATCAATGGTGGCTTCCATGGATTTAGTGTTTATGCAAATTGTTTATTAAAACAAGGTATTGCTCTGTTTTTTATCCGCAAATGTTCTGCATAATCAGCAGTGACTCTAGCATTAGCTAGTTTTTAGTCCATTGAGTGCAAGAATAAATTAATACCAAATATGTTTCCAAATATACAAATAATGTAACATTATTGCCTTATGTGTCTCCTCTGTTTCCTTCAGATAAGCAAGGAGCAAGCACCTGGTGATAGAAATGACTGTAAATGAGCATAAGCTCCGTACGGTCCACCATGCTGGTTTGTTTATATCTACCTTCCTCACTTCTTTGCCCTCAGGCAGTTTGGTCTGGAACGCTACAAAATCATGAGTCATGGCTTGAAGTCATGTTATACAGGCTCTAAAACCTGCCTGGAATGCAGCATTACACTACTGTGTTACAGCAAAAAGTAATCTGTTACTGTAATGAATTACTTTTTGTAATGCATTACTCCCAACACTGGTCATGGTACAGCTGAGGTCTGCAGGGTGCTGGTTTTTACAGGTGACACAGTGTTCTTTGGTAGTGTAGGTACTAGTAATGTCCTGATCTGGATCTTTTTTTGCTTCCAATCCGATTTTTTTTAGGATTAGTTTTGCTGATACCGATCAGATACTGACTTTTTACAATGAAATTTCGATTTAAATTTGTAGTCATTCATTATAGGTTATTATGCTAATATTTTACTTGAGATCACAATTGGGCTGAATGTGGAACTTGAACTCAAACAAGTATGACACCTTTGACTCTTAATAACTTTTGTATAATTTTTGCACTTTCCAAATTCATACTCTGGGCCAAATTAGAACTTCTGGAAGGCTGGTTTTGGCCCGCGGACCATATGTTTGCCACTGCTGTAGCACGTTGTAGCGGGGATTATAGGGGGAGCGTTTTGTGCCGTACGCTAGTGATGCTCACATCAGTGGGTTACTAACGGGCTGGGTTGGGGTGGGTCACTTTATTTGGGGGGCATGTTGGGTCAGGCCAAATAATTCCACATAAGCCAAAAAAACCTGGCTTGCACATCACTACTGCACATACCTCAGAATGAGTACACGCAGAGTTAAAGTGAAACTTATAGATGCTTTACTATCTAATTCTAAGCCTCCCGCTGATGTGCAGCTAATTTTCCTTTTCCCTACCTTCAGTAACTTTAATTTTAAGGGGGCAGGATGTTTGTTTACCCCCCCCCCCCCCCCCCCCCCCCCCTTCCACCCAGAACTGGGCCCAGATCAGCCTGTTCTCTTGACTAAATCCGATCCGATCTTCTAAAGAATGCCAGATCAGGACATCCCTAGTAGCTACTGGTTGTACATTTAACTTGTAGTCTGGACACTTCTCCAGAACCATGACTGTGACAAATGATAAATGAAGCTGTGATAGCAGCACAGGTGGTCAAAAGGAGGGGGGGGTGATGACTGGTACGCTAAGTCCAAGCGGGTTTATAGAAGTTATGCTTAGGATGCATGTTTTATGATGTCTCGTGTTCTGCCAAGGCAAATATCAAACAATGGAATGAGGAGCAACGACCATGAGACAGCAGAGTCACGTTACAAAATGAACCCACTGGGCTTCATCACTTTCTTTCTGCCTCCCACCCACTTTTTTTCCATGTGGTGAATCCAAAACAGCCCCTGTACAATGTTGTTCTCTTAGGCCTAAAGCAGGCTGTACGGATGGTGTTAATTGAGATAATTGTGAGGCATGAGGTTGAGCCGCTACTATGCCCATCCAGTTATTCCTATCGTGGGGTAACAGGGTGGCACACACATTCCACTCAGATTTTACAGGAGGCAGAAAGTTGGAAACATACCCTGGTCTCAGACATCACCGTAGCTGTAATCCCTGAAGGACTTTCAAGTTTGTAGATACGGAGTGTTGTGTTTTGTCAACAACTACTGTTATAGTAGAGGTGCTGTCTTGTCTGGTGTGATATATCTCTAAGAATAGTTTGATGGAAGCTATCTGTATCTGTCAAGTTGGCTCAGAAGAGGGTGGTAATATTCAGAGAGGTGGCAATGCAAGCACAGGCCTCAGTCAGTGCATCTATGACATCAGATACCCCAAAAAAGAGCCCATAACTTGGATGTGTTACAGACAAAGACTCTGGAGACCTTGGCACCTCCTTCTTGACTTCAGAAACAGTAGTTGCTACAACAATCTCAATTTGAGGTCCACGTTGGTGCTAAAATGTCCAATATCATTTCAATCATATGCAATATGAAGCCATTAAAGATGTTAGCCATGTCCTCATCCTTCTCAGTTCTTATTTCTAACTCCTGTTTGGTCTGGATCATATCTGTTTTGACTTGACCTTATGCTGTTGTTATTCACTGACCAATGCTGTGGTCCAGTGTTTGAAGGGAATAAGGGGGAGAACACTGGAAAGAAAATAGATTTATTTTCACAATATTGATGGTGTAGCGTACAACTTAAATGTTCACAACATCAGAACGTGAAATAGTGTTTTCATCTCCAATAACAGCATTAACTTAAAACACCTGAAGTCTGTGCAAACTTCGTAGTGATTTTTGGAGATTTTCAGAGTTCTGTTGTTTCTACACAACACTTACTTGTTTTGCACACTTATACTACATCAAGGAGGTTATGTTTTTGCTGGCGTTGGTTTGTCTGTCTGTCTGTCTGTCCGTGTGCAAGATAACTGAAAAAGTTATGGACGGATTTGGATGAAAATTTCAGGAAATGTTGATACTGGCAGAAGGAACAAATGATTAAATTTTGGTGGTGATCGGGAACTGATCTGCCTTGGCGGATGTCTGCGCTCTAGTGCTTTTCTAGTTTATGTATATTTCTTTTAATAATCATATTGGGGGTATATACGTGGAAGTGCGTTCCAAACCGAAAGTGAAACTTAACTTTGGACGTCCAACTCCTGGCTTCTATGGCTCTCTTTTACTCTGGAGCTTGCATGAAATTTTCACAACTTCTAGCCTATATCCACTGTGCCCCCTGGGAATGCTGGGCCCCATGAATTTGTCTAAGCTGTAAACAAGCTGTAGTCTTAAACCAGCTCCGGTTATAGGCTATCAATCTAGCACTGTATGTTTTAGTTCCAGTCAATGATAGGTAACGTTAGTCTGGTGGCCTAATAAACAGAGATGGATGAAGATGTTAGAATTACAGCGATAGTGTCTAACTAGTGGGCTAAAGTAATGACGACACGTAGGCTATCTTATGTTGGTTTACATTGTGTTCCTGGTGGCCACAGCAGCCCCGTTTGCACGAAACATAGTGTGCTGTGGGATTTTGCCCATTTTTTCCTCCATATTCAAGTTTTGTTACATAAACGGTGCACTACGTTTTGGGCAAGCAGGGCTGCCATGGCCACTTCGAACATAATATAAACCTAGCTTTAAAAATCTGGCCCCGCATCCAAAACCTCAGCCATGCTGCTCTGTGTTTTCCTGTGTTACACTACACAGCGTTCACATGCATCAATACTAACGTGCTCAAGACCCAACTCTTAAGAACTGATTTGGATCGATTTAATCGATTTGTTGTTGCAGCATTACTGTATGTATTTATTTCCTGCTACTTTTTATTATACCTGAATAGACACACAACTGTAACACACAACAACTTAATTAAATATTCTGATTCTGACTCTACTCTGTTTTGGAAAATACATCAAATTATGGCCACACTGCTACTGTTGACGGAACTAAGTTATTCTGCAGTAATTCAGCCTATCAGCAGCTTTTACAACATCCTCTCAGAATTTTATGAGAGGATTTTGTATAGTTGCTGTATGGTCAGATAAGTGTAACTGCATTTCCTCGTATCCTCTAAGAGGTCTGAGTATCTCCACTGAATATTTATAGTGAGGGCTGACTGAGGTTTATGGGCTTTGGTAATGAAGTGTAAAGAGCACTGACCTATGTCATGATGACATGTTGATAGCTTAGGGAGATTCATCCATGGAGATTCCTCCTTTTATCTTCTATTTGCTGAATGTTGCTGGACGACTTTGATGAAGTCTGTAATACACATCACTGTCGGACAAACACAGATGCTGTTGCTTGTTGTTACATCATTCTGTTATAACTGAGGAGCAAAACCGTATTTACAAGTATAATGACTGAAACTTTTTTTTTTTTTTTTTTTTTTTTTTTTTTAACCTGTCCTGTTCAGTGATTTGGTCTCCAGTGTGAGTGGACTGGGTGCCACTAGTTGCTTGATAGTTTCAATTTAAGAGGGTTTTCAACCTTAGATCAGTTCCCCCCATTAGTTGGATTTTTTGACTGTATGGATGTTACCTGATGTGAACAGGACAGAAGTTATTCACAAACAGACAACACAGAAACAGAAACAAACAACAGGCATAAACAGAACAGTAACAACAGAAGAACATCAGTGAATTAAAAAACCAAATGGTCCAAAATCAATATAACCAGAAACGAAGAACAAGTGAAAAACCTGAACCTTTTTCAACAAGGTGCCAGGTAGGGTGACCAGGTGCTTATGAGCCACATGTGGGACAAGGGGTGTGTTTGTGTGGGACAATGTGGGACACGTAACTGTAATGCTGGAACAAAGTCTAGATTTTTAAACAATGTGCGTCTTATTGTTGAGCTTATAAATATGAATAACAACAGTTTAATTTGGTTGCACACAGTATGCATATGCACTGGGCATTTATTTTTTGCTTTTTTTGAACAGGTTTCAATAACTTTTTTTGCTTCTAAAAACAAAACAAAAAGCATATTTTGTCACCTCAAGTCTCTCAGTTCAAACTCCAAACTTAAAAACAGGTCAAAGGGAATGTGGACCAAATCTAACCAAACATCACATACATACAGTGTGTCACTTCAGGTTGTATCGCCTCCATGTGTGATAGAGAAATAAGTTTGACATAGTTTGCAGAGTACCCTCTGTGAATCACCCCCCACCGTTTTCACTCACGTGTAAACATTTTCCCGTTCTTTTCTGTAGCTGCATCTTCTTTTTTTGCACGGAATCTCCATGATTTCCGCCAATATTTGCATGCCGGTGTCTGAGGCTTTTGCCTTTGTTTTTGTGTGTCAGTGGGCGGAGCTCAGGAGGACACCTGACCCCACGTGTATGTTGGTTGATTGACAGCTGACACAGCCAATGGTGATTGCGCTGTCACTGCTATAAAATGAAAATCATGTTTAGAGTAACGCGACTGTCCTGCACTTTGAAGAGCCAGAGCCAATCAAATGCGGGACATCGTCTCAATTTGCGGCACGTGGAAGAAATGGTCATAATGCTGTGCAGTCCCACACAAAGGGGGACACCTGGTCACCCTAGTGCCAGGTACAACAAACCCCGCCCCTTGCACGTATTTTAGCTTATGTTGGCATCAGTCCAGCTGATGTCATCATGTGTGTGCTGATGTCAGCAAATCAATTTCCTCTATATATGTGCCAAGTTTGAAGTAAAGTGATGTTTTTATAGACATTTGACATTTCGCCCATTATAAGTAAATGGGTGGAAAAAAAAAGATTTAAAAATTCATAAAAAATGTAAACTTTAACCTACTTTTCCCAAAATATAATGACATCTATTCTGGGTCACTGGCAATCTATAAACCCAATGTGGCATGAATTCAACCAATAGTTTTGCTGCTTCAGACATTTGAATTTTGCCCATTATAAGTAAATGAGAAAAAATCAGATTTAAAAAATTTATATAAAATTTGAACTTTGATCTACTGTTCCCAAAATGTAATCAGATCTATTAATAATAATAGTAATAATAATAATAATGGATTGGATTTTATATAGCGCTTTTCTAGACACCCAAAACGCTTTACATTATTGATCCATTATTCATTCGCTCTCACATTCTCCCTCTGGTGGTGGTAAACTGCATTTGTATCCACAGCTGTCCTGGGACAGGCTGACAGAAGCGTGGCTGCCAATTCACGCCTACGGCCCCTCTGACCACCACCAAACATTCACACACCAGTGTGAGTGGCACTGGAGGCAAGGAGGGTGAAGTGTCTTGCCCAAGGATACAACAGCACATGGACAGAGCGGGATTTGAACCGCCAACCCTTCAGTTATTGGACGACCCGCTCTACCACCTGAGGCCGCCCCTGGCAATCTTTAACCCTTTAACCCATACTGGTCACTACAGTGGACAGCTAATCAAAGCTTTCTCTTATATATTCATGTTTTTTTTTTTGCTTCAGTTCCATATCAGCCAACACAGTGGACACCTATGCACCATCCCATACACTGCAATTCATACCATTACTGTAACTTTGCAGTTCTTAATAAACCTGATCTGCAGTAACATGTTTGAGTGTAAATCAATTGCTTGTTGTTGATATTAGACTGTAATTACCAGTTTTGCTCAACAAAAAGTTGTTTTTTTTTTTTTGCATCTTATCTCCATAAAGTGAGTAATAACTAATATTAGAGTATGTTAAAATGTGTCAAAACATCAGATTTGCAGCATTTAAAAAATGTATTTCATAGTTTTCACACAGTATATCAGTGAATGCTTGTTTCTTTGCTTCAAAAATTAAATGCATGGTGTCCTGCTGAGTGGACATTTTTACACCTCCATGAAAAATACACTCAAAAAAATGATTCTTGGCTCGAATAAACATGAAGTAATATTTTAAAGTAAAATGTAACTGAAATATATGAAATTTAAAGTTTATTTATCTGAAAAAGTCAAACATAATGTGAATATGCTTAGTATAAAGTGAATCTAAACAAGTAAAGTAAACTTTATTTACTAGATCACACAAAAAGGCTGAGTGTCACAGTCAAACACAGTTTATGTAAAAGTTTGCATTAACTAAAGCAAATCTGACTGAAGGTATTTAATTTATTCATATTGACTCAATATGATAGAAAAAACATTGTATTAAATGCAACTCTTTACATTAAACTTATGTAATAAAATTACATGGAAAATTTACATGTAATTAAAATACATAAAGTCAACATTTTTGGCTTAATTATTTTTTTGAGTGTAGGTTATAAAAAAAAAATTCAATCGCATTGTTTTTGTTCATGCCTAAAGAGGAGTAAAATCCCTCAGGAAATAAATCTTGATTAAGGTTCTTGTAATTCAAGCATGAAAGGGTTAAACCCAGTTTGGTATGAATTCAACTATTAGTTTTGCTGCTAGAGTGTTAACCATCAAAGAAACAAACCCAACCTTAAACTTTGATCCCAGTTGCTGCAGGGTTCAACTTTTGCGTCAGACACAGACACTCTGAAGTGGAAACAGAGTAAATGCTGCCCTCTAGTGAAAGTATGAGGTCAACTCTCTACCTACCACCTAGTATCTGCAGAAGGACACATCTGCAGGCCTGTTTGTGCTGTTCCTGTCCTGCATGTGTTCATCTGATAAACCCCGGTCCAGAGCTCAGCACCAGTGTTATTATTCTGTGTCTAATGTGCTCAGAACATTCCAGATAACTCTCTGTGACAGGGTGAAGAATCCTAGCCGTGTTAAGTTCGCTATCCTGTTTCTTCTGTCAGTAACTTGAGCAGTGACATCATCAAGGCTTTTTTTAGTATCTGTTGTAACATCCAGTTTGTAAATAGTTTTGTTCATAATTAATCCAAGTTTAAGATGATGTAGAGCAGGGGTGTCAAACTCATTTTAGTTCAGGGGCCACATACAGCCTAATATGATATAAAGTGGGCCGGACCAGTAAAATAATATAAATAATAGGATTAGAACTTATAAATAATGTCAATTCTAAAGTTTTTTTCTCTGTTTTTGAGTGAAAAAAGTCAAATTACGTAATGAAAATGTTTACATCTACGAACCGTACATAACGTGAACAAATACGAACCTGCAAATTCTTAAGAAGAATAAGTGCAATTTTAACAATATTACGCCTTAGTGTATCATTTATACATATGCATTACAACGTACAGATCACAGTGGATCTACAAATACACAAAACATTTAGTAAGAGGCAGAATATTGGTAAAATTCTACAAACTTCTCTTAAGAAATTTCAGGTTATTCACATTTTTTGCAAAAGGCTAGTCTGTAAATGTAAACATTTTTGTGTGATTTTTCTTTTTTTTTTTTTACACTACAACAAAGAGACAAAATTTGTAGTTTTCATTATTTATAGGTTATTATGATAGTATTTTACTGGTCTGACCCACTTGAGATTGAATTGACTTAAAATGATTCAAACATCCTTGATTGTTAATATCTTCAGTGTAATTTCTGCATTTCACAAATTCATCCCAGGGGCCAAATTGGACCCTTTGGCGGGCCGGTTTAGGTCCCCGGGCCGCATGTTTGACACCTGTGATGTAGAGTTTATAATATTCTGTCTGACAGATTCTTTCAGTTAATGCATGAATGATGGTCCTATACATTCAGATACGTGTCATCACTTTAAATGATCCAACTATCTTTTGCTATTTGTACTTTGTATGTTGTTTAAAGAGTTGAACACACAACAGTATTTTGCACACTTATTTATATATATTTCATTTACTTATACAGATCATATTTGTCTAGTACATATTTTTACAAATTGCTATTGTAATTGTGTTTTAATATGTATTGCAGAGGCAAATCTTAGTGTTCCTTTTAGTTTCTTAATTCTCACTTTTACCTCTTCTAAAATAAATAGAAGTCAAAGAATGTTTTTATGCGCTGGACAGCATTGTCACCACACACAGCGATAAAATGACTGTGTTGCTCCGACGTCCATTTTCTTTATTAGCAAAGTCAAAGAGAATGACGGGACAGGTATTCTTCAAATAAATCATGCTCACATAACAGGACTATGCCCCCCTGTGTCCAAACATATATAAATCCTTATGGTTTCCTAAACAACTATATAATATATTTGCTCCTGTTAAGCAAACATACAAAAATGAAATAATAAAAAATAAACACAATAATGAAATTATTGTAAGCTTAATAAAATGGTGCTTACATGTATATTTAGGTATATATAGAACTATATATGCGTATATACAGGGTGGGGAAGCAAAATTTACAATATTTTGAGGCAGGGATTGAAAGACAGTGTATGACCAATTAGTTTACTGAAAGTCATGAGAATTTATTTGCCACAAGAAAATGTACATAATAGAAAATGTTTTTATTCTATGTGTCCTCCTTCTTTCTCAATAACTGCCTTCACACGCTTCCTGAAACTTGCGCAAGTGTTCCTCAAATATTCAGGTGACAACTTCTCCCATTCTTCTTTGATAGTATCTTCCAGACTTTCTCGTAATAGTTTTGCTCATAGTCATTCTCTTCTTTACATTATAAACAGTCTTTATGGACACTCCAACTATTTTTGAAAGCTCCTTTGGTGTGACGAGTGCATTCAGCAAATCACACACTCTTTGACGTTTGCTTTCCTGATTACTCATATGGGCAAAAGTTTCTGAAAAGGTATGGATAATAGTGTTAGGTATGATTATGACATCAATATATGTTTGGTTTCAAAACAATTGATGTAGTGCCTGCTGAGAAAAAACAACTAAATGTTCATTGTAAATTTTGCTTCCCCACCCTGTAATATATAGATATGGGTGCTTCTATGAAACTGGGTTCATTTTGGTACCTGGTACTTTTCCAAGCTTTTTAGACCCAATAATAAAAGAGAAATTTAGACATACAGTATACCCCCCCAGGATGTACCTAATAATGACCTCAGATAACTGCAAAAAAAGTTATCCTCTTGCTCTGGGCCATCCCAAAATTAATGAATTTTTAATAAAATATTGGGGCCAAAAATGGGACCAAAACTGGGACATGAAAAGCTACCTAGGTGTCAGTACATTTGATCTTGAAAACATGGTTTGAAATGGTCTTATATACCACTATAAATAAAGACATGTATAAAACAGGAAAAAAAAAAAAAAATGACATGTTAACCTCCTATAATCGATGCAAAGATTTCACATTGATGACATGTTTGAGTCTATTATGCCAAACACAAGGGGTTAATGCTGTTAGTGAGGTTTCTTTAAGTTTGTTTTGAGCTGACTATCTGATATTTGAAACATTTCAGTCAGTATATGTAATACATTGCATCATCACAGCTGAAGTGGAACTCCTGAGGCAGGACAGGGGCAGGATTAGCTGTGCCGTCGCAGATATGTTGAGCACAAGTTTGCATTTCAAGGAACGGGCCCATGTGGGTGACTGTCACGCCCCGGCCTAGGGGTTCACCAGGGTGAACATAATATGCTCTACTTTTGTCCCCTCCCAGCTCCCAAGCACACATGTCAGTCACAAACTAAAGTTCACAATATCTATTTTTTAGCAACTAAAGGAGGGTTAGGTGAGGGCGCGGCTAAAATAACAAACAAAATATCTTCTTTGGAATTCAAAACTAAATTACCTAGACCAAAATAAATGCAAGAAATAAAATACAGCAAACTAACCTAAACTCCCTAATAAAAACAGGAGAAAACATGAAAATAAAAGAGCCGTCCTCCCCTACCAGGAAATGGATTGAATTTACAAAACATCTATTTACAATCTATGTATCTAAATTGTGAATTAGCACAGGAAACACACAAAGACTGATGATCACACACAGGAACACACGGTTGGAAGCTGGCAGGAGGCAAGAGAGAGCGTGAACTGGAGATCCAGGACCATTTTTAAAGGGGCCGGGCAATCAAGCTCCACCAATCAGCAGATTACCTACATGAAAAACAGGACAGACACAAAAAGGGCACAGCACACCTACAGGATGGGGGCGAGAACACACACACACACACACACACACACACACACACACACACACACACACACACACACACACACACACACACACACACACTCTACAGAAAACATATGTACATATACACATAAATAAACAAATTATGACCCAGGGTCATAACAGTGACTAAACCTGCTGGAATCCTTCAGTTAATGGAAGTGTGTGCCTTCAATTCAAATCCTGAAGTGTAAAACCCAAATCTGGACTCACTGAGCAAATTTTGATATTAATTTTCAGTTTCTCACTGATGTGTGAAATCTTTGTGTGGATGGTAAAGGGTTAACATGTCATTTTTTTCCCCCGTTTTATGTATGCAAGTAAAATACCAATGGAACTTGTCATCCATGGTGACAGATCTCATATTAACCCTTACACTTCCATGTGCAGAAGACTTTTATTTTGCACAATTCAAATTAGCGTTGGTCACTGAAGCTTGAAAACTGACCCAGGACACTGGTGTCAGTCAAGGGAGAATTCCATGGTCCATAAGCACATATGACCAGATTTTCAAAATGTCTTCATATTTTGGTGTTATGTTGTATTTTCTGAGAGTCTATTTTTTTCTGATATACCCTGCAGACTTTAACCCTTTCATGCGTATTGGTCACTGCAGTGGACAGCTATTCTACAGCTGTTCTCTTGTATATTCATGGATTTTGTTGTTCTTTTCTTTGTTGTTTTTTTGTTTGTTTGTTTGTTTTTGTTTTACACATATCTTTATTAAAGTTTTAAGATACTACATATCTTTTCTGACATGAATTGGTAACATTATGTAGATCTCTCCATAAACCCCCAGAATCACAAGCCCTCCCCATAGTTTTCACACAATTTATCAGTAAATACATGTTTCTGTGCATCAAAAATTAAATGTGTGGTGTCCAGCTGAGTGGACATTTTTGCAACTTCATGAAAAATAGGCCCATAAGAATTTTTTTCATAATTATAATTATTATTATTATTATTATTATTATTATTATTATTAATAATAATAATAATAATAATAATAATAATAATAATAATAATAATAATAATAAAATTAATTAATTAATTAATTAATTAATTAATTAATTAATTTTTTAGAAAAAACATTTACAATCACATTGGTTTTTTTTCACGCCTAAAGAGGAATAAAAACACTCAGGAAAAAATTTTGATTAAGGTTCCCATAATTCGTACATGAAAGGGTTAAAACAGTTTTGCTTGTGTAGAAGTCTGTCCATGGTCTAGCACCAAAGTACATCCGTAACATGCATGTTGGTCCCATATGAGCCTCCTCAGACCCTGTGAACCTCAGGGACTGGTCTTTTGCTGGTGCCCAGAGTCAGGACTAAACACGGTGAAGCTGGGTTTCAGTTCCATGCAGTTAAACTCTGGAACAGTCTTCCTGATGACGTCAGACAGGCCTGCACTCTGACAATGTTTACGTCCAGGCTGAAAACAGCTGTTCAACTGGGCATAGAACCACTGAAAAGGTTCTATCTGCACTCTGCTTTTATTTTATTTTAACTGATTATTATTTATGTTATATTGATTATGTTTTAATTATGTGCTTCTAACCTGTCTCTTTTCCATTCTTGTAAAGCACTGTGAATTGCCTGTGTATGAAATATGTTATACAAATAAATTTACTTTGCCTTGCCTAATTATTATTAGAGTGTAATTAACAGTTTGTTTGTTTTTTTAACAAAAAGTCTGTGTAGATGACCAAACATAAGGACCAGGACAAAGATAGTAAAATTAGGAAAAATTGATCATTAAATAAAGTTGAAAAATACTGAACAAAAACTCCCAAAAATATCAATTAACAAAATGAACAAAGTTTGGGCCCAACTGAGGTCAACTAAACCATAACTGCAACAGAAAAAAACTGACCTAACCAGACAATGAACAAAGGTGGGCTTCAATAGAAGGGGACTAACCCAAAGTAAACACAAGAGGGAGGGCATTACACTGAGAAATTAAACCAAACCATTAACTTAGTCCAAGTAACAGAAAGAGCAAATAATCATAACTATACCCAAAATACTAACTGTGTGAAATAAACATGATTTAAACCAAGCATTAAGCAATTAAATTAACACTAAGAAACAAACAGTGAGTAGAAATAAAGGAGTAAAATACCATGTGAATATAGAAATAAAAGAGTAAAATCCCATGTGAACATAGAAATAAAAGAGTAAAATACCCAAGTGAATATAGAACTAAAATAGTGAAATACCCATGCGAATATAGAAATAAAAGAGTAAAATCCCATGTGAATATAGAAATAAAAGAGTAAAATACCCAAGTGAATATAGAACTAAAATAGTGAAATACCCATGCGAATATAGAAATAAGAGTAAAATACCCAAGTGAATATAGAACTAAAATAGTGAAATACCCATGCGAATATAGAAATAAGAGTAAAATACCATGTGAATATAGAACTAAAATAGTGAAATACCCATGCGAATATAGAAATAAAAGAGTAAAATACCATGCGAATATAGAAATAAAAGAGTAAAATACCCACGTGAACATAGAAATAAAAGAGTAAAATACCATGTGAATATAGAAGTAAAAGAGTAAAATACTCATGTGAATATAGAACTAAAATAGTGAAATACCCATGCGAATATAGAAATAAAAGAGTAAAATCCCATGTGAATATAGAAATAAAAGAGTAAAATACCCAAGTGAATATAGAACTAAAATAGTGAAATACCCATGCGAATATAGAAATAAGAGTAAAATACCATGTGAATATAGAACTAAAATAGTGAAATACCCATGCGAATATAGAAATAAGAGTAAAATACCATGTGAATATAGAACTAAAATAGTGAAATACCCATGCGAATATAGAAATAAAAGAGTAAAATACCATGCGAATATAGAAATAAAAGAGTAAAATACCCACGTGAACATAGAAATAAAAGAGTAAAATACCATGTGAATATAGAAGTAAAAGAGTAAAATACTCATGTGAATATAGAAATAAAAGAGTAAAATCCCATGCGAATATGGAAATAAAAGAGTAAAATACCCACGTGAACATAGAAATAAAAGAGCTGGAAAAACAAAAATGAACCTCTGCCATGTCTGCATTTGAATAAATACCTAAAAATACCAACACAGTACTTTTGAATATCGATATAGTATCATGAAGTGAAATATTGTGATATATTGCAATACTGACATTTTCTTACACTTTACTACTTAAAAAACACAAAAAAAAGGCAAAAATTGAGAGTGTACCCACTTCTCCAGGGACGACTACACCACTGATCAGACCTACTGCTGGCCTCAGACGTTTACACAGTACTGTGTGTAAAATATGTTTTAGGGAGTGATGAGTTTGCAAACTATTCATATAAGAAAACCTTTTACAGTGTGAGTAGTCTGAAATATTCTTCTGTTTCTACTGTATCTATATAAATGTATGGTATTCTTTGCCTGACCGTCCTGACAGTCCTCACAGTGGAACCAGTGTGTGTGTGTGTGTGTGTGTGTGTGAGTGTGTGTGTGTGTGTGTGTGTGTGTGTGTGTGAGTGTGTGTGTGTGTGTGTGTGTGTGTATGTGTGTGTGTGTGTTCACGTCATGCATCAGTCATCAGTCTTGCTCTGTTTTCACCAGTCAGCTCCAAGGGTGTGATGTTGCTGACAGGGTTTCACTCACCAGTTGCCACCCGTGAACGACGCTCTATTTGGTGGACCAGGACTCACACTTGGCTGGGACACAGCTGGGGGTGGGGGGGGGGGGGGGGTGTCCAGGGTCAGAGGCCCTCACTGTTTACCAAATTGCTGTTCAGGGACTCTGCTTGAGTGTGTGTCCGTGTGTGTTGGTATCCTTCTTTCACAGTCCAGAATAAAAGGCAGCGAAGCAGTGAAACTGAAGTGACAGGACCTTCTGCCCCGCCCCCACCTACAGTCAGTGTCCAACTCACACATGAACAGCTTTACATCCTCAGAAGATCTACTGGACATTTGGGTTTTTGACCTGTTGTCTGTCACTGAGAATATGTCACACTGAGTTTGCACAGTGAACAACAGAATGCACTGGTCGTTCTGTCACTACTTTTGGTTTTTGCTGATAAAATATATTTCGTGTTGGAAGATTTTGACATGATATGATTGGACATTTTGGACATGAGTCACATTTGACAATTAATTTTAAAAAATGCAAAATTGTGCCAAAACTGTTCTCAAGTGATGGAAACTGAAGTATTTAGAATAGAATAGAATAGAATAGAATAGAATAGAATAGAATAGAATAGAATAGAATAGAATTTATTGTCATTACACAGTGCAATGAAATTGCAGGCGACGCTGCACTTACAACTAATAACTACAAAAGCACTCGGAGAGCAAAGACCTCCGCCAAGGCAGATCTGCCCCCCCCCCCCCCCCCCCCCCCCCCCCCCCCCACCACCAAAATGTAATCATTTGTTCCTTGTGCCAGTATCAACATTTCCTGAAAATTTCATGAAAATCTGTCCATAATTTTTTGAGTTATCTTGCTAACCAACCAACCAACCAATAATAATAATAATAATAATAATAATAATAATAATAATAATAATAGTAACGGATTAGATTTATATGGTGCTTTTCTATGAATGCATACTCAAAGCATGTACAGAGGATCCATTAAGGCGGCCATACCCTGTGCGATTATTTCGATCGTTGCACGCAGCTCCATCTCAAACTGTGCGAATCAATCGTAAAGTCAGGCTCACGATTCATGTTTTCACATTGTACGGACCAATGCTCGTATGCGACCTGACTGCTCACACTGTAGGACCATACACCAGAGGATGCACCACACATTCCAGTGTTGTATCTGGAAATACAACGTTAAAATACCAAGGAATCCGAAAGTGCATAGATGATTGTGTATTGGCGTGAGTCACAAAATGGTAGTGCTAAACAAAAACCAATGAGCTGCTTTGGTAATATGTGCCATTATCTGTGGGGAATCAACAAAGAAGAAAAGACGACGACGTGTTTGGTGCAGGAATTGGTTGTCCAGACGTGGACAGTATGGGCTGTCAGTCCTACAGCAGGAACTAGAGGTAAGCTGCAAAAGCTAAACTGCACTAGGCCAATAGCCAGCTGGCTATTATTGTATTTGCACATGCACACTGTGAGAATTTGAGGCACATGGGCTCGTGGCACTGCTTTGACAGTGCGATACCCTCACGAGGAGCCAGCAGGATTTCAAACAGCTCCGTTTTCCTTGCGAACACACGATTGCTGATCGTGAGGTGGTCGTGAGGTGTTAATGGCTTCTCCTTACCCCATGTACACTGCACCAAGCACCACACACGATTAGAGAGACTTTAATGCAGCTAATAAAACACATAATTCAGGGGTGTCAAAATGAAAATGTCAACTCCAAACTTTTCCCTATGGTTCAGAGTGAAAAAAGTAAAATTACATCAAAAAAATCTTTACATCTCCAAACTACCCTTTAATAAATGTGAATAACATGAACATGTCTAAAAATTAGTTCTTATATCTCACCGAAAAGTTACTCTTATGTCTTATTTTAAGTGTGATGAGATATTTTGACAAGAAAAGAGAAAAATACACTTAGTAAGATTTCGATTTTTGCAGTGTACTTATGTCACAGGTGTCAAACATACAGCCCATGGGCCAAAACCCAGCCATTAAAGGGTCTAATCCAGCGGAAATTTGTGAAATGTGAAAATTTCACTTAACCCATAAAGACACAGTATTACATTTGTGGCAAGTCCCAAATTAATTTTTCTCTATATTTAACCTTTTCTTAAGCAATTTATCACCATTTATTGTAATATTACCTCCTTTATTTTGCACCTTTTCAGTGTAAATCATGTATTTTCCAATATTTAATTCCCTGATCATGTAGATGTTCATAAAAGCTCAGACTAAAGTTGAGGGTTATTATATCAAAAACAGAGTAAACTGAATAAAAAGTGACTTTTTCACCAAATATATCATTAACTGAACATAAAACAAGTGTCTCCATCCACTGTCATTGATCCAACTCCATGAGTTTTACTGGTGAATCAATGTTGTAGAAGATGATGGTGTTTCCATGGTAACTACAGAGCCTCTGAACGTCCAAATGGGTCATATCTGATGACCATGAAAAGATGAAGAACTGTATTTTACACCAATTATTTACATGGATTGATAGGATTAGTGGATCAGCAGGTACTAAACAGTTCAGATCAGTAAATGACTTTGGTCGACAGTGGATGTTTGGGTCTGTATGGGTTAAAATATTTATAATCAGTTTAGTTCAGGAGCTAAATTCAGCTTTTTTTAAAAATCTCAAATGTGTCAGATCAGTAAAATACTCTTGTAATAAGCCATAAATAATGACAACTCCAAAATCTGTCTTTGTTTTAGTGTAAAAAAAAAAGTACAATTTCATGAAAATATTTATGTTTACAAACTATCCTTTCACAAAAAAGTAAATAACCTGAACAAATATGAACAACCTGAAATGTCTTTAGAGAAATAAGAACAGTTTTACCAATATTCTGCCTGTTACTGAATGTTGTGTGTGTAAGTTGTAATGAAAATGAACATGTGCGAATGAGAAGCTTTTTTCACTCTAAACCACAGTGAAAAGTTTGGAGTTTGGACATTTTTCATATATTATTATGTTGATATTTTACTGGTTCAGCCCACCTCAGATCATATTGTGCTAAATGTGACCCCTGAACTAAAATGAGTTTGACACCCCTCATCTATGTGTTTTATTAGCTGCATAAAAGTGTGTGCTGGAATTAAGCAAAAAAAAAAATCTTGAATTAAGCAAAAAAACATCTGCCAATGGAACAAGTGAAAATTATCTTGGTAAGATTTCTTGAAATACAATTTTCAAGATCTAATGTCCTAAAATAAGTTCTTATATGTCACTGAAAAGTTCCTGTGTAGGTGATTATGTCTTATTTTAAGTGTGATGAGATATTTTGACTGGAAATGAGAAAAATACACTTGATAAGATTTAGATTTTTGCAGTGTATAACTAAAGTCCTTTCCTCCTCCAGACTGTTGCACTGTGTTATTCTGAGGCTTTCGTCAAAGTGACAGTTTTGTCCGGAGGTGCAGAGGGAGGTGACAGGTCATTGATCCAACTCCATGAGTTTTACTGGTGAATCAGTGTTGTAGAATATGTTTGCATGGTTACTACAGAGCCTCTGAACGTCTGAATGGGTCATATCTGATGACCATGAAAAGATGAAGAACTGTATTTTACACCAATTATTTACATGGATTGATGGAATTAGTGGATCAACAGGTACTAAACAGTTCAGATCAGTAAATGACTTTGGTCGACAGTGGATGTTTGGGTCTGTATGGGCTAAAGTATTAACAATCAGTTTAGTTCAGGAGCTAAATTCAGTTTATTTCAATGTCAAATGTGTCAGATCAGTAAAATACTATCATAATAAGCCATAAATAATGACAACCCCAAAATTTGCCTTTGTTTTAGTGTAAAAAAAAAAAAAGTACAATTTCATGAAAATATTTATGTTTATAAACTATCCTTTCAGAAAAAATGTAAAAAATGTAAATAACCTGAACAACCTGAAATGTCCTCAGAGAAATAAGAACAATTTTACCAATATTCTGCCTGTTACTGAATGTTGTGTGTTTAAGTTGTAATGAAAATGAACATGTGCGAATGAGAAGCTGAGGCATAATATTGTTAAAATTGCATTTATTTTTCTCACTAAATGTTAGTTTGTTCATGGATGTTCATGTTATTCACATTTATTAAAGGGTAGTTTGTAGATGTAAACATGTCCTTGATGTAATTTTACTTTTTTCACTCTAAACCATAGTAAAAAGTTTGGAGTTGACATTTTTCATATATTATTATGTTGATATTTTACTGGCTCAGCCCACCTCAGATCATATTGTGCTAAATGTGGCCCCTGAGTTTGACACCCCTGATCTATGTGTTTTATTAGCTGCATAAAAGTGTGTGCTGGAATTAAGCAAAAAAAAAAATCTTGAATTAAGCAAAAAAAAATCTGCCAATGGAACAAGTGAAAATTATCTTGGTAAGATTTCTTGAAATATGATTTTCAAGATCTAATGTCCTAAAATAAGTTCTTATATGTCACTGAAAAGTTCCTGTGTAGGTGATTATGTCTTATTTTAAGTGTGATGAGATATTTTGACTAGAAATGAGAAAAATACACTTGATAAGATTTAGATTTTTGCAGTGTAAAACTAAAGTCCTTTCCTCCTCCAGACTGTTGCACTGTGTTATTCTGAGGCTTTCGTCAAAGTGACAGTTTTGTCCGGAGGTGCAGAGGGAGGTGACAGGTTTACAGAGAAACACACACTGATATCTGTCACCTTCAGCCCATCAGGAGCTCCCCTCGACGTACCAGAGCCTCAGGTCTTATTCGGTCTATGCAGCAGAGTCAGCGTGTGTCCTCCTGCTGACACTGGGTGGGGGTTATTTGTGAGTTGTGGGTTTTAACTGGGTGCATTTCTTTGTAAGGTCTGTTCACTTAACAAAAAACAGGAAGTGGACAGACCATGTTTTGAAAGTGAAATATGACAGCGTCTGACTTCTACAGAAAGAGGAACCTGTATTGAGTAACTGGAAGGGAAGTGCCTCTTTCCCACAGTCATCTTCATATTTGTGATGTTTTTTATTTATTTATTTATTCAGGCCTATTTTTATTTCTTGTTGACAAGAGGAAACATTCAAGAATAGAATGATTGTTGTTGCTTACATCCATTAACATGTTTTATTTGGTATTGGTTTATTGTTCTTATTTGTTGTTGTTTTTAAATTGTAAAGATTTTTATGTTTTAAATCTATTCTTGTATTTTATTATTTTATTGAGGTTTTATCTATTCTTTTGTATTTTTATTTATTTTTTTATTTTTTAATCTATTCTTGCATTTTATACTTTTATTCAGGTTTGATCTATTCTTCTGTATTTTTGTTTATTTATTTATTTTTAATCTATTCTTGTATTTTATACTTTTCTTCAGGTTTTATCTATTCTTCTGTATTTTTATTTATTTATTTATTTTTAATATATTCTTTTATTTTATACTTTCATTCAAGTTTTATCTATTCTTCTTTATTTTTGTTTATTTATTTATTTTTACTCTATTCTTGTATTTTATACTTTCATTCAAGTTTTATCTATTTTCTACGGAAGCGTATTGCATTCACAAAAAAAAATAATTTCGGCTCTGTTTTTCTGAATTAATGAGATAATTATCTCATAATTACGAGAAAAAATAAGTAAAAAAAAAAATCGGCGCTGTTTTTCTGAGTTTATGAGATACTGTTTCCTGAAAAAAAAAAAAAGCTCTGTTTTTATGAGTTTATGAGATACTGTTTCCTGAAAAAAAAAAAAAAGCTCTGTTTTTATGAGTTTACGAGATACTGTTTTCCGAAAAAAAAAAAAAAAAGCTCTGTTTTTATGAGTTTACGAGATACTGTTTTCCGAAAAAAAAAAAAAAAGCTCTGTTTTATGAGTTTACGAGATACTGTTTTCCGGAAAAAAAAAAAAAAAAAGCTCTGTTTTTATGAGTTTACGAGATACTGTTTTCCGAAAAAAAAAAAAAGCTCTGTTTTTATGAGTTTACGAGATACTGTTTTCCGGAAAAAAAAAAAAAAAAAGCTCTGTTTTTATGAGTTTACGAGATACTGTTTTCCGGAAAAAAAAAAAAAAAAGCTCTGTTTTTATGAGTTTACGAGATACTGTTTTCCGGAAAAAAAAAAAAAAAAGCTCTGTTTTTATGAGTTTACGAGATACTGTTTTCCGAAAAAAAAAAAAAAAGCTCTGTTTTTATGAGTTTACGAGATACTGTTTTCCGAAAAAAAAATAAAATGTGGCTGTGTTTCTGTGTCAGTGGGACAGTGGTCCCTGGTCCAGGCAGGAGCTCCTTCTATCTGTGCTGCTGAAAGCCTCTCGGGGGAGCGTGAAGTTGTTTCCGTTCTCGTAACCGGTTCCGATTACGGATCATGGAACTAGTTTCGTTCACAGAAATCAGAACCAAGCCCCGCTTCGTGCACGGATCAAGCCCTTCAAGCACACCGGCGCTCGGAGCCTGTAACCCGGCTTCCTGACAGGGCACGACCGCGGTGATGGGAGTTGGCATTAATGAAGTCAAATAAAATGACATTCACCAGCATTAAAGAAAATATACACAGCAGAAGAGTGCAAATGTGGATTCATTTATTTGTCGGACCTGATGGAAAGCATTAGTCAGAACTAGATCCATGGAGGAGCGGCTTGGTGTACCGGTTCGTCCCCCCTCCAATAACTTTCCATCAGGTCCAGGTGGACAGCTATCCGCTCCTCGGTGTGTAAGCCGGACTGGAGCGGGTGGACGGAGCAGCTCAACTGTCAGAACCCCGGCGTTCGGAGCCTGTAGCCCGGCTTCCTGACAGGACAGGACGCGGTGATGGGAGTTGGCATTAATGACTACCACTACTACTAGGACTCCTGCCATGGGGCGGGTGTCCTGTCCTGGTGCATTGGGCCGACCAGGTGAACCAGTGTTTTCCATGGCTGGTGGTCCTGTGCCAGCTGCTCTGCGTCCTCCATGGTAACTCCATGTTGTCGGAGGTCGCCTGCAATGACGTCGAGCCATCGGGTGCGGGACTTGCCTTGTGGTCGTTTCCAGTCTGCGGCCTTTGGGTCAAACTGAAGGATGGCTCTTGTTGGATGGTCAGGAGGGAGGCGGAGGACATGACCGAACCAGCGGGGGCGACGTTGCGCGGCCAGGCTGGATGCTTTGGGCTGGCGTGTGCGGGCTCCAAGCACCTGATTGGAAACCCGCTGGGGCCACCTGATGTTTTCGATGGTTCTGAGAGCCCTGCTATCAAAGCCATCTATTCTGGCAGCCAGAGTCTGGTTTAAGGGCCGTGTTTCCGAGCCATAGAGCAGGATGGAGAGGACGGCAGAGTTGTAGATCCGGGGCTTCGTCCTGCGTGAGATGGTCTGGTTCCGCCACAGTGGTTTCCAGAGAGACTGCAGAGCTGATGCTGCCAGGGCTCTTCTGCGGGTAATCTCTGGTTTTAGGTCCCTGTTGTCTCTCATCACCCCAGATACACAAAGCTCTTGACAGGTTCTACAATGTCATTACTAAGCTGCAAGGGAGGTGGATCTGGCCCATCACTGACATGCGTGAGGTTGGTTTTTGTCCAGTTCACTTGGAGGCCAAGATTCTGTGCCTCTTCACTGTAACTGCCCAGAGCATCTGTCAGCTGACTGTAGGATGTGCTGAGCAGGATGGTGTCAGCAGCGTACTCCAGGTCCTGGCATTAATGAAGTCAAATAAAATGACATTCACCAGCATTAAAGAAAATATACACAGCAGAAGAGTGCAAATGTGTATTCATTTATTTGTCGGACCTAATGGAACGCATTAGTCAGAACTAGATCCGTGGAGGAGCTCTTGGTGCCCCGGTTCACCCCCCACCCCCATAGCTTTCCACCTGGACCTGATGGAAAGCTGTCCGGGGGTGGGGGGTGAACCGGGACACCAAGACGCATATTTTCTTTAATCATGGTGAATGTCATTTTATTTGACTTCATTAATGCCAACTCCCATCACCGCGTCCTGTCCTGTCAGGAAGCCGGGCTACAGGCTCCGAACGCCGCTGTTCTGACAGTTGAGCTGCTCCGTCCACCCGCTCCAGTCCGGCTTACACACCGGGGAGCGGATAGCTGTCCACCTGGACCTGATGGAAAGTTATTGGAGGGGGGACGAACCGGTACACCAAGCCGCTCCTCCATGGATCTAGTTCTGACTAATGCTTTCCATCAGGTCCGACAAATAAATGAATCCACATTTGCACTCTTCTGCTGTGTATATTTTCTTTAATGCTGGTGAATGTCATTTTATTTGACTTCATTAATGCCAACTCCCATCACCGCGGTCGTGCCCTGTCAGGAAGCCGGGTTACAGGCTCCGAGCGCCGGTGTGCTTGAAGGGCTTGATCCGTGCACGAAGCGGGGCTTGGTTCTGATTTCTGTGAACGAAACTAGTTCCATGATCCGTAATCGGAACCGGTTACGAGAACGGAAACAACTTCACGCTCCCCCGAGAGGCTTTCAGCAGCACAGATAGAAGGAGCTCCTGCCTGGACCAGGGACCACTGTCCCACTGACACAGAAACACAGCCACATTTTATTTTTTTTCAGAAAACAGTATCTCGTAAACTCATAAAAACAGAGCTTTTTTTTTTTTTTCCGGAAAACAGTATCTCGTAAACTCATAAAAACAGAGCTTTTTTTTTTTTTTTTCGGAAAACAGTATCTCGTAAACTCATAAAAACAGAGCTTTTTTTTTTTTTTTTTCAGGAAACAGTATCTCATAAACTCATAAAAACAGAGCTTTTTTTTTTTTTTTTCGGAAAACAGTATCTCGTAAACTCATAAAAACAGAGCTTTTTTTTTTTTTTTTCCGGAAAACAGTATCTCGTAAACTCATAAAAACAGAGCTTTTTTTTTTTTTTTCGGAAAACAGTATCTCGTAAACTCATAAAAACAGAGCTTTTTTTTTTTTTTTCAGGAAACAGTATCTCATAAACTCATAAAAACAGAGCTTTTTTTTTTTTTTTCAGGAAACAGTATCTCATAAACTCAGAAAAACAGCGCCGATTTTTTTTTTAACTTATTTTTTCTCGTAATTATGAGATAATTATCTCATTAATTCAGAAAAACAGAGCCGAAATTATTTTTTTTTGTGAATGCAATACGCTTCCGTAATTTTCCTTTATTTTTGTTTATTTATTTATTTTTAATCTATTCTTGAATTTTATACTTTTCTTCAGGTTGTATCAGTTCTTCTGTTTTTTATTCATTTGTTTATTTATTTTTAATCTATTCTTGTATTTTACACTTTCATTCAAGTTTTATCTGTTCTTCTTTATTTTTGTTTATTTATTTATTTTTAATCTATTCTTGTATTTTATACTTTTCTTCAGGTTTTATCTATTCTTCTGTATTTTTATTTATTTATTTATTTTTAATATATTCTTGTATTTTATACTTTTATTCAGGTTTTATCTGTTCTTCTGTTTCTTTATTCATTTGTTTATTTATTTTTAATCTATTCTTGTATTTTATTCTTTTATTCAGGTTTTATCTATTCTTCTGTATTTTTTATTTATTTATTTATTTATTTATTTATTTATTCATTCATTCATTCATTCATTTCAATCTATTCTTGTATTTTACTCTGTTATTTTGGTTTTTATTTATTTTTCTGTACAGCACTTTGGTCCACTGCTGTTGTTTTAAAGTGCTTTACAAATAAAGTTGGATTGAATTGGATAAACAATATATTCTACACACATGCCTGTAGTACGTGCATATAGTTCAAAGGTATTATGAATCATAAGGGTGGGTGGAATAAAGTTTTTCTTTGACCTGTATCTAATCATCTACTGCTGGTGTATTTTTAAGTTTGGCTTCAATGAATCACATATGATTCACATGTTCGTCATATTTCTGTCTGTTTCTAAGGTTGTTTCTTTAAAATTGGTTGTCTAAACATATAAATGCAAGGACTGAAAAAGATGTTTTATGAATATGAGATAATATTAATATAGGTCATTTGTGAGCAGAAGAGTGTGAGCTGAAGACAGACCTGATCATTATTTTTTCTGAGTACCATTTAAACCAGCAGAGGGCCCTCTGACATAAGCATCATACACCTTACTATCATTTGGCCCTCAATAATTTCAATAAATTATACATGAAAACGCATCTTATCCACTTTTATATCTCTCTTTTCAGCAAAAATTGCATTATTTTGATGGGTTCAGATGAATACAATTAAATTCTGTGTAAAATAATTCAGTCATTTAATTGAAAATTTGTGCGACCACTAAAAGCACCCAGGAAATTAGGAAGATATGTTACAATAAATAGAAATAAATTCTACCTGCAAAAAGTTCTTTGAAAGAATGTGGTTTGATCTTCAGTCTATTTCCAAAAATCTTTCTCTGAGAACGACAAAGAAAAGACGGAGGTTCTTATCTCTTTCAGCCAGAATGTTGCACAGTCTCAGTCCTTCCGTTTTTACCAGTTTTCTGACCAAAAGTTTTGGTTTTTCTAAGAATTTATTCTTATCTCACCACAGACTAGTAGCAACCCACGACATGATAACTGTGCTTATCACTGTGTCTGTCAGCTGTCGCAGACTGTAATGTCACTTTTTATTTATATTATGAGGATGTGCATTTGCACATGTACCACAGTACGACATAGGAGCGGTTTTACACTCAACAGAAAAAAACAGAATATATTTGCAGTTACTGTTATTGCAGCAGTTATATTTAACATATTTTACATGATTCAGATTTGACATACAGTAACTTCTGCTACACATTTATCTCTTCTAGGTGTGAGGATAAATGTGGGGAATACATTATGTAGAATAGAATAGAATAGAATAGAATAGAATAGAATAGAATAGAATAGAATAGAATAGAACTTTATTGTCACTGTTACAGGAACAATGAAACTCAGTTTAGCAGCATGAAAGATTCACACACTGATGTTGGACAGAAGGCCTGGCTCTCAGTCTGCGCTCTAATTCATCCCAAAGGTGTTCTATGGGGTTGAGGTCAGGACTGTGTGCAGGCCAGTCCAGTTCATCCACACCAGACTCTGTCATCCATGTCTTTATGGACCTTGCTTTGTGCACTGGTGCACAGTCATGTTGGAAGAGGAAGGGGCCAGCTCCAAACTGTTCCCACAAAGTTGGGAGCATGGAATTGTCCAAAATGTCTTGGTATGCTGAAGCATTCCCAGTTCCTTTCATTGGAACTAAGGGGCCAAGCCCAGCTCCTGAAAAACAACCCCACACCATAATCCCCCCTCCACCAAACTTTACACTTGGCACAATGCGGTCCGACAAGTATCGTTCTCCTGGCGACTGCCAAACCCAGACCCATCCATCAGATTGCCAGATGGAGAAGCGCAATTGGTCACTCCAGAGAAGGAGCCTCCACTGCTCTAGAGTCCAGTGGCGGCGTGCTTTACACCACTGCATCCGGCGCTTTGCATTGCACTTGGTGATGTATGGCTTGGATGCAGCTGCTCGGCCATGGAAACCCATTCCATGAAGCTCTCTGCGCACTGTTCTGGAGCTAATCTGAAGGCCACATGAAGTTTGGAGGTCTGTAGCGATTGACTCTGCAGAAAGTTGCATTATGTCGCACTATGCGCCTCAGCATCCGCTGACCCCGCTCCGTCAGTTTACGTGGCCTACCACTTCGTGGCTGAGTTGCTGTTGTTTCCAAACACTTCCACTTTCTTATAATACAGCTGACAGTTGACTGTGGAATATTTAGGAGCCAGGAAATTTCATGACTGGATTTGTTGCACAGGTGGCATCCTATCACAGTTCCACGCTGGAATTCACTGAGCTCCTGAGAGCGACCCATTCTGTCACAAATGTTTGTAAAAGCAGTCTGCATGCCTAGGTGCTGGATTTTATACACCTGTGGCCATGGAAGTGATTGGAACACCTGATTCTGATTATTTGGATGGGTGAGCCAATACTTTTGGCAATATAGTGTATATATATATATATATATATATATATATATATATATATATATATATACATACATACATATATATATATATATATATATATATATATATATATATATATATATACACACACACACACACACACACATATATATATATATATACATATATATGAAAGACACGCATAAAATCCATTAGAAGACAGTTAATGATGACATTTTTCATAATAATTAATCCTGGTGTTTATGAATATATATGCTTAAACTTCTCTGAACCCAGGTGTGTATGTGTGCGTTTGTCAGTCTGTGCATCCTCTAATGTGAATGACACCTTTACACACTCATATAACAGTACTTTAACTGACCTCTGTGATGTGGCCCACAGAGATCTTGCCCCAGCATCGGAAAAAGGCCAAAAACAGTTAAATTGGGTTGCTCCCCTCGGATGGCAGGCTGTAGCATGTTTCCTTGGTAACAGAGGAGTTTGGCTGGCAGCCAGACCCTGCAGTGTGGAGTCCCACCGCAACAAAACCAACCTAAATATACACCCATTTCTCTCACTCCGTCACACACACAGACTCACTTGACTGCAGAGAGAAACACATGATCGGATATAAACTCACGACAAGCATGTCCACATATGGGCACAGGCGTGTGTGTGGCACATACATGTGGTCAGAAAATAAACACAACTGTACACAGATACACGCACAGGCATGTACACCTCCCCAAGTGAGCTCCAGTTCAGACCATCTCAGCCTCATGTACATGTGATTGAAGCTCTGACAGTCTGGCTTCTCATTTGAGGTGAAATTCATGCCATGTGAAACCATGCCACGTCCTCCTCCGTCTGTCCAGTCAGATGAATAATGACCTGATACTATGTGGAAAGCCAGCAGTGGTGCACGTTTTAGGCTGTTTGTTACAGAACACTGTCTCTGGGTGTGTCTCTGTGTGACTGTGACACTAGTAATTACAACCACATCTTTAGAGCAGGTCATTTTGTACAGTAGTTTACAGGTGCATGTGTTGTGTGTAAATGCACCACAATGGGGTGCTACAGCAGGAATTAGTCTGAGACCCAGCCACAGTGGGTTAGTGGCTTTATTTAGCCTTTTATTGGGCAAGTGACTATTTTTGGTCATTTCCACAAACATTAAAGCTATACCTACCGATGTGGCATTTCTCACAGCACTTAGTAAAAGTCTGAACATGAACAACCCTCCTCCCTCCAAAGCCCCGCCCACTTCCCCCTGCCTGAGCTCTAATGCTCCCCTCCTCTCACCTGATGCATGTGGTGGAGGCGGAGGTCCAGTCTGCTTCAGTGTGTCCGTGGACCCCTCCCTCAGTAATCAGATGCATCATCCACCTGCTGCAGCTCCTGTTTCATCAGCAGACTCTGTATTTAAGGGTCTGGTCTGTGCAGCGCTGGGTCAGTGTCTTCTCATCACTTGGGAGATGAGGTGCCCAGGCGATGGGCGCGCGCACTGTGAACACGTGGCCTCCGCAAATTTTCCGTGGACGTTTGAGGTTCCATAGTCCATACATTTATCATCCTACATCATTCTACATTGTGTGACACCGTGTACATGTACATGTATGAGTCCCACAGTCATAAAAGCTGAGCTTAGTGCAGACCTGTCTGTGGAGTCCAGACTTCTGGACTTTTATCTCCATCCTTCATTCATCAGACTCCTGTTTGTTCCCCTTAGTTGTTGTTTCTGTTAATGAATCCATTTTTTCCCTTTCACATGTGCATTTGAGTTCTATCCATTCACATCCTAGACAGCAGACTGTCGTCAGTAACAGGAGGAGCAGCACGAGTGAAGCATCAGATTCAGAGGTACACATATCGGATGCGGGGATGGTGATAATAGATCGGATACGACGGAAATGGATGATTGACAGGAGGCTCAGCCTGGTTCGGCCAATTATTTCATTTGGACCGAATAAAATGATTGGTCAGAATTTTATCAGAAATATGAGCAATATATGAGAAATAAACATTTGTGAGTTTCAATACCTGGTGGATTTCCTTTACATTTTAGTTTGACACACACTTATTAGGAGCATTTTAAGATGACAAAAGAAAAGTGTAAAAATGCCACATCATTGGGTATAGCTTTAAATAGCTTATCATGTGCCTCAGTGAGGTCAAGAAGCATGTAGTCTTCACCCAGCCAATCAGCAGAGATAACCCTACACCACAGAACCAGAGCCCTAAAAAGAGAGTTATGACATGCTTTGATGTCACCACTCCGGTGATCACATGTTTCATGTAAGCCTCAATAGTTCCAAACGAACCAAGTGCTCCCATGTTATTTAATGGGAGAAACAGCGGTTAGCATGGTAAATCTGAAAATAAACCACACACAACCGTTGTGTCACTACTGTATGTACTGTTGTTTGTGTTACACTTCTGAGTAGTGGGTTGACCACTGAAAGGACTGACTTTATTACTTTGAAAACTTCAGTTTTGGGGGGAAAGGTTGGTGTTAGCTTGGGTAGGCTACATATGTGAGTGGTGCTAACTTTACAAGTTTATTCATTCTGTAATTGTACTGTACTCATAAGGGGATGGACAATTTACCATTTTTAAGTTCTACTATTATAGGACTGTGGTCCAAGCAGAAAACAGTGGTTATATGTGAACACTGTGTGTCTGCTAAGCTCTGCTCTGATAACACACACAATACAACATTAACCAGCAGAGAGCATAGCGGCCAACTTAGCATGTTAGCATTAGCATAGATGCTAACCTCATTAAAAACTCAACATTAACAAACTCAAACTCAACAGTATCCTTATAGGACAGGCGTCTCAAACATGTGGCTCGGGGGCCAAATGTGGCCCACCAAAGTTTCCAATGTGGCCCGTGGGATAAATTTGCAAAGTGCAAAAATTGCATGGTCAAGGCTGTCGAACTTACTTTAGTTCAGGTTCCACATACAGACCAAGGTTATAATAGTTTTGGATTTTTAATTATAGTTTAGTTTTAATTAGTTTTGACTTTTTTTTTTCTCTTATTCAGTTAGTTTTAATTAGTTTTTAGAGCAGGTTTGTTAGTTTTTATTAGTTATCATTTTTTTCTGAATACTTAGTTTTAGTTTAGTTTAGTTTTAGTATTAGTTTTAGTTATTTCATATATTTTATCTTCCTCATCATCCTATTCAAAGAAATTAGTGAGGCGCGGATATGGGCTACCCTGGACACTTTATTTGGGGGTCGGGTTAGGGCGGCTCATGGACTGAGCAGAGACACAATGTACCGTACAATGTATAAATTCCCTATAGCAGGTTGAGGTGGGGTGCAATCCATACACAACGTCACTTACGTGAAACAATGCGAAGATGTGCAAAGCATGAGAGGAGATGCACAAAGCAGCCAGCGGTTAAAGCAGATAGAAACATATATAACCAGCTAACCAGCAGTTAAAGCAGATAGAAACATATATAAACCAGCTAACCAGCAGTTAAAGCAGACAGAAACATATATAAACCACTTATAAACATATTTAACCCAGTTCCTCAGCAGTAAACCACACCTTAGCAGATCTCTCATCTCTTAATCATCTCCAGTTCCATTATTAGCCAACTTTGCTTCATTTCAGTTCAGCTAGCTGTAGCTAGTAACATCAAACGTTTTTTAACATTCTAACAGGTTCCATACCTCTGTAATTGGATTAGTTTTCCTCCTCCTCTTTTCTCCTCTTCTAAACTGTGCAGTTTAGGGCTTGGAAGGCCTTTTCATGGTGATAAACTCTCCAGTTTTAACCTGGATGCTAGTTCAACACTGACTCTGTCCTTTAGCTCTGCTTTGTCTCTGTCACTCATGCGCACACACACGGTACGCCAAAAAAAAACAAAAAAAACCCGACCCCGCTCATTACTAAAGTAAACCCCAGACAGGACTGTGCTGCTTTGTCCCAGCTTTAGTCTGTATGTTCCAGGTAGAGTTAGGACCAGAAGACGACTGGAAACCACCAGTGACAGACATGACAGACTGGGAAGTGTCGTATGGTGCTGCTAGCTAAAACTGCTGGAGTGAAAGAAATTAATTTCATATCAATCCGACATTGACAAAGACGAAAACGAAGGGAATTGTATACATAATTTTTATACGTTTTAGTTAGTTTTGTAAGCTCACGATACAGTTTCAGTTAGTTATCATTTTTTTCTTTTAATTAGAGTTTTTATTAATTTCAGTTAACGAAAATGTTTTTTCAATTTTAGTTTTCGTCATTTCGTTCGTTTTCGTTAACGATAATAACCTTGATACAGACCAATATGATCTCAAGTAAAATAATTGGATAAAAACCTACAAAAAATACAGACTCCATATTTTCTTCTCAGTTTGATGTGAAAACATATTACACTATGCCTATAAATAATACAAACTTCAAATTTTTGTCTTTGTTTTAGTGTAAAAAATAACATTGAATTATGAAAATACTTACATTTACAAACTATCTTGAAACAATAAAATGTGAATAATCTGAACAAATATGACGAACCTGAAATGTCTAAAGAAAATAAAGCACAAGTTTAACAATTTTCTGCCTGCTACTCAGTGCTTAGTGTCTTTGTGGCAGATTCTTCAGGGCAAAAATAGGGCTGACAACCCACTCCAGGACCCTCAAAAACTGAAGTCAAGGTCGTCATCCAGACTGATGGACGAACAACAGTGTCTTTGTAGATCTGATCCATAATGCACATGTATAAATGAAAAGTTGAGGCAGAATATTGTTAAAATTGCACTTATTTTTCTTAAGAAATTTCAATTTTTTCAGGTTATTCAGATCTTTTTTGTTTGGGTAGTTTATAAAAGTAAGTATTTTCATAATTTAATGGGGGGTTTTTGCACTAAAACAAAGACAACAATTTGGAGTTGTCGTTATTTATAGGTTATTATGCTATTATTTTACTGGTCCGGCCTACTTGAGATCAAATCGGGCTGAATGTGGCCCCTGAAAGAAAATGAGTTTGAGACCCCTGTTACAGGATGAGTCGGATCTTACAAATGCCAAGTTACAGAAGTTTCTCTTCCTTAAACTCATGAATAATAACCTTAATGAACTTTTTGGCAGAGCTCAGCTCTACAGCAACTCTTCTCCTAATTAGCACATGACCTAAGCTGACAAACTGAACCCAACACCAGCAGGTTCAGCAAAACAACTAAAATGAAACCCACTGATAACAACATTTGTCCTAACGTTACCTTATCGTAACAACTCTATAATTTGTGGTTATAGTGGTTGAATCTCAACAGCTGTCCAAGTCAGCTAGCAAACTATAGGACTACAGCTGAAAATCAAACATAACAGGTGTTTAAGATATAAATTTGTACAAACCCTAACCAAAGACAAATGAATTTACTACATGAATGTCCGCTAATACAGGAAATACACTCAGTTATTTGAAAGATGATGATATCTTATTAACTTACCCCTGGAGCTGCCAGATCAGCTACAATAGAAATGAATGTGGTCCGAAGACGTTACACTCAATGTTTGGAACTATTGGCCCCTCCATGATCTGGAAGAAGGTGCATATTTCTTTGACAACGGTAATCTATGGAAGTGTCACTACTCTGATATATCGAGGACTCTGCACAGAACACATCATTGTGGCATTCGACCAATCAGCAGAGACCTGGAACACATCCAACTTCCTGTTTCCTCTGAAGTTAGAAAAAGATGCTCATGCAGCTTGGCTAACTGTACATTTCCAATCAAAACATCAAAACCAACCATGGTTAGTTGATGAAACTCACATTTTTTTGTTGAATAGTTGTGCTGAGTGATGACATATGTGTTGTCTGTGGAGGATTTAGTGAAATTAGTGAAATTACAACATGAATAATGTGAGTCAAATGCCTGGTTCACTTAAAAATTAGAGTTAATTTGGTATGTCTGTTTTTGGACGTATGTCTGATGCATCTAACAAGCCATACTTAGTGCATTTTCTGTAGTTTTTATAACACTACTCAGTGATTCAGAAAGACTTTCAACCGATTTATAGAAATTTCAAAGCGATAAATAGTGAATATGAAGGATTTTTATTGTAACGGTTTTATTTTGTGTGTTTAATTTTTAGCAAGTGCTGAGATGTTTCATGGAGGGAGACTGTTGTCACGGCAACCCACCCTGCCATCAATAATGGTGACGAGGAGGTAGATGACGATGTCCAAATGTTATTGGATGATGGGTGAAATGTTGAATTTCAGAGTATTTCAATGAGTGCCCTATAAAGGGTTAATGGCCGTTAGCTACAGCTGAAGAGAATGACACAGAACACATCGTATGGTTCAAAAAATGTATTTCATACAGCAAGTGGATTATTTGTTATTCAGTTTTGGGTTGTCTCTATGAGGGAGTCTCAAATACCCTGCAAAAATGTTGAGAATTGTACATTTGTCAAGTATTTTTTGTCATTAATACATCTGCTTCTTTTTGTCTTTCTCTCAGTGGTCATGTGGTGTTTGGACTCAACAGCAAACCAGTCAAAATCCAGAAGTTTTCCACTGTGACTGAACTTCCCATCCAGACCTCCAAGTCTTTAGGTCCATTCAGTAAAAGTGCTTTAACCCATACAGACCCAATGCGACTTTTGTGGCAGTTCCCAAATGATTATTTTTTTTTTGCTCTATTTAACCTTTCTAAAGTGATTTATCACCATTTATTCTAATATTATCCTCTGTATTTTGCATTTTTTGCAGTGAAAATCATCTATTTTCCTATATTTAATCCACTGATCATGTAGATGTTCATAAAAGCTCAGATTAAATTCAAAGGTTAATGTATCAAACCAGAAAAAAACTGAAGAAATAGTGGGTTTTTCAGTCAAATCTATCATTAACTAAACCTAAACCAAGTGTCTCCATCCACTGTCATTGATCCAACTCCATGGGTTTTACTGGTGAATCAATGTTGTAGAAGATGATGGTGTTTCCATGTTCACTAGAGAGCCTCTGAACATCCAAATGGGTCATATCTGATGACCATGAAAAGATGACAAACTGTGTTTTACACCAATTATTTACATGTATTGATAGGATTAATGGAGATATTAACCCTTTCATGCACAGTGGTCACTACAGTGGACAGTTACTCTACAGCTGTTCTCTTGTATATTCATGGATTTTGTTGTTTTACTTGCATATCAACCAACACAGTGGATACTTATGCACCATCCCATAATACAAGTTACTGTAACATTCCTGTTCTTGATAAACCTGATCCGCAGAAACATATTTGAGTGTAAATCAATTGTTAGTTGTTATTAGACTGTAATTAACAGTTTGTTTGGTTTTTTGTTTTTTAAGTTGTTGTGTTTTGTTGTTTTTTGCATATTATTTGAGTGAGTAATAACTACTATTATAGTATGTTAAAATGTGAGAAAACATCAGATTAGCAACATTAAAAAAACATTTATTTCATAGTTTTCAAACAGTATGACAGTAAATGCATGTTTCTTTGCTTTAAAAATTAAATGCATGGTGTCCAGCTGAGTGGACATTTTTGTAACTCCATGAAAAATAGGTTCATAAAAAAAAAAAAAAAAAAAAAAAAAAAAAAATCAATCACATTGTTTTTTTCATGCCTAAAGAGGAATAAAAACACTCAGGAAAAAAATCTTGATTAAGATTCTCATAACTCGTGCATGAAAGGGTTAAACTGTTTAGATCAGTAGATGGTTTTGGTCGATGGTGGATGTTTGGGTCTTTATGGGATGAGTATGATAGACATGGTTTCACATTAGTTACTGGGACAGTGAAAGGTTGAGTCTTTATAGGTTAATGCATAAAATAAACCATTATAAATGTAATACTGGGTAAAAATATATATACATAAAAAGAATATGTTTGAAAAATATGTTCATGAAATCATGATTTAGACAAAATATTCTAATGAAAACATTTGTGCTTTTTTCTGTATTAAACCAAGCCCCGACAACTTTCCTTTAAATGATTACATAAGAAAAGATGTAAACTCTACATGACTGAGCGTGTATTATTGTATTATTCTTGTATAAATCTATAGGGACACTGACAGACCATTATACATCATCCGTATTATTTAAGGTCTTCAAAACCATCAGCCATCATAGATCAGCCCCTCACTGATAGTTCAAATACATGGCTTAAGGCGATGGCTACCCTTAGCAGCATGTGGTTGTCTCCTGCTCTGAAAGACAAAAACAATACAGTTCAGCAGCTACTGAGAAACCACCAAAAAAACATGTCGGTCATGTCCCTGCAGATGATTTGGTTCTCCATGTGATAAAAGCACCCTGGGGTTTAGGTGGCTTTTTGGAAAATCCATCTTTTCAGGACAAATGCTTTGTCTTTCTGAGCTTCTTTAGGTTGATGTTCCTCAGCCTCAAAGCTGAGAAGGTAAGACAAGAGCAGACAAAAGGACAGGACAGGAGTGACACATGGGTCATATACATAGTGAGGCCCCAGTTCTGGTGGTGACCTATGGGCGTCTTATAGAATCCCAGGTTGAGAAGATCCCACAATTCAGCAGCAAATCAATGCACGTCACTTGTCATTTGTCTGAGTTTCAAATGGTAGAGAAGAATTTAACCCATAAAGACCCAAACATCCACCATCTACCAAATCATCATCATCTACTGATGTAAATGTTTAATACCTTCTGATCCACTAATCCTGTCAGCACATGTGAATATTTAATCTACGTACATCCTGTCACATCTTGAGGAGCACGTAATGATTTGAGATCTAGTAACTGATTTTTACCCAAAGGGGAGGCACGGGGTATTGTTTTTGGTTTGGTGTGTTTCTTTGTTTGTTAACAGCAGCAAAACTACTGGTAGAATTCATACTAAATTGGGTTTATAGATTGTCAGTGACCCAGAATAGATCTGATTACATTTTGGGAAATTAGCTCAAATTTTTACCTCCGCCAAGGAGGTTATGTTTTTGCCGGCACTGGTCTGTCTGTCTGTCTGTCTGCAAGATAACTCAAGAAGTTATGGATGGATTTGGATAAAAATTTCAGGAAATGTTGATACTGGCACATGGAAAAAATTATTAAATTTTAGTGGTGATTGGGGGTGGGGGGGTGGGGGCACTGATCTGCCTTGGTGGAGGTCTGCGCTCTCCGAGTGCTTTTCTTGTTTTTTTTATGAATTTTTAAAATCTTTCTTTTTCCCATTTTCTTATACTGGCTGAAATTTCACATGTCTGTAAAAATATCATTTTTTTGTTTTGTAAAGACCGACAGGCCTTTATCCCTAATTTCATATTTGAAATATGTAAGGCCTCCAGCAGGGGCAAAAAAAATAACTTTGTGGTCATTCCTTTGTTGTTGGCAACCTGGGCACAAGGATGATTTCATACTTTTTGTCTTTAGTTAAATATGCATTAAAAAGTACCTTTTTAATGCATATTGCCATTGTATAAAAGGCGTGGAAATGACGCGCGCTGGGCTACGCTTGGTGGAGTGAGTTGTCATGCCGTGGTGGAAGTGGGCCAGGACAGGTGATCTGGCGGAACCCAAAGTGGTGGATTTAACCCTTTTTTTTTTCCCTGGGATTAAACTTTTTCCTCCCTTCCATAAGGATTACCATTTTCCGAGGAACACTTGAAGCCACCATGGACCAAAACTGCGGTGGGGATGCGTGGGGTCGTAAGTAGAACCAGCGGCTACCCACTACGGCTTTGATATAGACTGTTGGCGTGTGTGGACTTTCAGGAACTCAGGGGGGAGGTGTTGTGGGGAGGGGTTGTCTATTTGTGTTTAGAACATATAGAGATTGATTTTTGACAAAGGTGTTGTGTTCGTGGGATTGGGTTTAATTGTGGACGTGCATTAGTGCAGTGTGGGTGTGTGCGTGGGTTGGGGATTCACTTGTTGCAAATTAAAAGGCCAGAACTGAGCCGAATGCATTTTTTTTTGGTCTTTTTCTTATTTTTTTCCTCTGCTGACAGTTAAATCCACCCGCGTCCTTAACTGCGTTGTAGCAGAGGCGCTTTAGAGACATAAGTGAACTGTTACAGTTTCAATTTACTAAAAACTTGGCACATATATAGAGGCAATTGATATACATCACTCTGACATTAAAGTTAAGTCAGTTGTGTTTTTTCGCATTTTGGGTAAAATTTTTTCATTTTTTTACCCCACTGTTTACCTAACATTGTGGTACTCCACCATTATAAAAGGTAAGGAAATCAGTAAAAAAAAAAAAAAAAAATAGCATCCATAAACAAGTGGTGCCAGGCACAACAAACTCCGCCCCTCGCACATATTGTAGATTATTTTGGTATCGATCCAGCTGATGTCATCATGTTTATGCATGAGCTGATGTCAGCATATCAATTGCCTCTATGTATGTGCCAAATTTGAAGTAAATTGAAACAAAATTTATGGTTTTATAGACATTTGAAATTTCATAAATGGAAATTTAGTAAATGGAGAAAAAAAAAAAAAAAAAGATTTCAGAAATTCATAAAAAATTGGAACTTTGACCTACTTTACCCAAAATGTATCACATCTATTCTAGGTCACTGGTGATCTATACCTATTGGTATAGATTGCCCAATTTGGTATGAATTCAACCAATAGTTTTGCTGCTACAGACATTTGAAATTTCACCCATTATAAGTAAATGGGAAAAAAAAAAAAAAAGATTTAAAAAATTCATTAATTTTTTTTTACTTTGACCTACTGTTCCCAAAATGTAATGACATCTGTTCTGGGTCACTGGCAATCTATGAACCAAATTTAGTATTAATTCAGCCAATAGTTTTGCTGCCAGACTGTTAACAGACCAATCAACCAACCAACAAACAAACCAAACCAAAAAAAAATACCCCTGGCCTCCCCTTTGGAGGGGCGGGTTAAAAATTTGTCATCCTCTACACATTCTGAAAAAAAAAACAAAAAACACTTGTTTTAATAAATGAATGCCTTTGAAGAACTAATTAAACTTGCTGTGGGTTAAAATTTTGAGCTCTGAGGGTGAAGGTTCGAGTCTGTAACCTTGAAATAATATCAAAACAGAAAAAAGTCATGAAAACTAAATGTGCAATTATTTTTTCAACTTCATGAACATTATCACAACATGAGGGTGTATAATAAGCTACAAAACATGTGAGGGGTGGGGTTTGCTGTGCCTGGCACCACTTGTTAACACTTGTCAGTCATGCATGCATTGTATTTGTGCACAATAATGACCATAATATACAGTACTCCATCTGCACTCAACCTTTTACTGTCTCAGTAACTAATGTGAAACCATGTCTGTCGTACTTATCCTATAAAGACCCAAACATCCACCATCAACCAAAACCATCTACTGATGTAAAACATTTAATACCTGTTGATCCACTAATTCTATCAATACATGTAAATAATTGGTGTAAAATACAGTTTGTCATCTTTTCATGGTCATCAGATATGACCCATTTGGACGTTCAGAGGCTCTGTAGTGAACATGGAAACACCGTCATCTTCTACAACATTGATTCACCACTAAAACCCATGGAGTTTAATCAATGACAGCAAAACTACATAAGTATACCAAACTGCAGCAGTCAGCTATTTCCATATTTTGTATGATGCCTGAGACACACACAAACAGAGTCCACTTCCCTTTTATAATATAGATATTTAAACTGAAATGTGCAATTACTTGATGAATGAACATGTGCATCCCTGTTAGTGCTTTTACATATGATGTTTTGGATTCATTTTACTGCTGAATCCATGTATAAATTAATTTGAGTGATGTTATGCTTTGAGTAATTCACTCCAGTGATCAGTCTGAGATTACACTGAAAAGACATGATCTGTATCTGATTTAGAGGAAGAAAAGATTACAATTGAAAATAAAATGAATGAACGAACAAATAAATGATCACATGGTTTATTTTAGGAGTTTGTCATAAACTTTGAGGAAACACTGAGACATAATTATTTAATTTGTGACATGATTTCAGGGTCCACACAGAACCATCTTCAGGTATTAAAAACCACAAAATGACTCACTACTGAACCCTTGTGACTGAATTACTTGCACAAAAACGATTCAGCCCTGTAATGAACTGGTGACATGTCCAGGGTGTACCCCGCCTTCTCCCATAAGTAGCTGGGATGGGTTCCAAACGACCCCCGTGACCCCAGTGAGGATAAAGCAGGTTCAGAAAATGAATGAATGAAGAAACCATTCTGTCCGAGGCTTGATCGACAGTAATGACCGTAGATACGCGCAAACTTTATTTTCTGCAAAAAAAAAAAAAAATCTAAACAATGAATCTTGATATACTTTAAACAATTTCAGATGTGATTTCAAATGGCACCGTATCATGCTTCATGCATCATTTGGTCAGATTCTATGGAATGTATGGAGCTTCACATCTTCTCTAAAAGATTAAAGCAATGTTGAAAAGATCATTTGTCGGCTTCTCTTCTTTAATGCTTAACATTTGAGATGCCACTCCAGCGTTTCTAGACAAAGGTCTGTGCTCTACAAGACACCCCATAACCTCATGGCCCTCATCACATGCCTTCAAATTCACTGTGACCCCAATTTCATCATGCCCTTCCAGCTCTGTTTGGAAGCCCAGCGTCAGCGATAATGGGATGTGACGGCTGTTTGAGGCCAGTGCTGTGTGAGACCGGGTCCTGGTGTGGTCCCGGGTCTGGACAGACCATGGGAAGAGGAGCGGAGTCCGGCCTCCAAGCCTCCTCCTCGTCTCACACACACGTCTCCTCTTCCTCCCTCCCCTGTGTCCTGTCCTATCTCGTCCTCCGGCTCAAACCCGGTCGACCCCTTCCACTGCCCCCTCCTCTTCTTTCATGCCTTCGTCTCCTTCGTGTTTGTAGCGCCTTTGTTTCACACATCTGCCGGAGTCCGAGCCGTGGAATGCTGATGGCAGACCCCCCCCCCCCCCCCCCCCCCCCCCCCTCCTTACTCTTCCTCCTCCTCCTCTGGCATTCCCATACTGGGTCATTGTGGGTGGGATTGAGCGAGCAGGGGTCACAACGGAGGAAGTGAACTAGGAAGTTTTCACAAGTTTTTGGCTTCTTCTATATGTAAACATGATTCTACATAAACTCCTTCACTGTACAGCCCATTTATGCATGAAACATTATACTGTCACATTTTGGATCACATTTGAAATTGTTTAAAGTATATGAAGATTTGTTACTTAGATTGTTTTATGATACAGAAAATAAAGTTTTGCATGTATTTCATTTCATTTTATTTATTCATTCCAATCTAAATGATTGGAAAGGAGCAGGATGAAGAAAACTTATAATAAAAACATTAATTAAAGAAAAAAAAAAAAAAAAAAACTTATAATACCTGCCCCTTTCTCAAAACAACTGCTTACATCAGATAAGTTGCTGTTACAGCAATTACAGTAAAAACTGTTTACATGATAGTCAATGAAAATAAAAAATATGCAAAATCTGTAAGTAAAATTATTTCATTACATGCTTTTATAAAGCTTCTCTATTCTCTCCTTATACAACCTCTTAACCCTTTCATGCATGAATTATGAGAACCTTAGTCAATATTTGTTTCTTGAGTGTTTTTATTCGTCTTTAGGCATGAAAAAAACAATGCGATTTAAATTTTTTTTTATGAACCTATTTTTCATGGAGTTATAAAAATGTCCACTCAGCTGAACACCATGCGTTTAATTTTTGACACAAAGAAACATGTATTTAAAACTCATCATCAGAAAGTGATATACTGTGTGAAAACTATGAAATAAAAACATTTTTAATACCACTAATCTGATGTTTTCTCACATTTTATCACACTCAAATACTAGTTGTTATTCATTTCATGAAGCTAATATCCTCCTGAGACCCAGGAAATTGACAGTTTTAGCTTTTTTACACTAAAAAGTGATCTTGTTTGGAAACTGCATAATGCAACAGTTTTTTCAGATACATTTTTAAAATCAATTTTATTTATTTATTGATTTTTTTTAATGGAATGTCCTTTGCAATGGACAGCATTTAAGGTAAACTGTCAATCTTTTGTCCCCTGTAGAGGACAAAATACATTGCTGGATCTCAGGAGGATATGCAAAACAAAACAAAACAAAACAAAAAAACTTTTTGTTTCAGAAAACTGTTAATTACAGTTTAATAATAATTAGCAATTGATTTTCACTAAAACATATTACTGCAGATCAGGTTTATCAAGGACAGCAAAGTTACAAAAATTGTATGAATTGCAGTGTTTGAGATGATGCATAAGTGTCCACTGTGTTGTCTGATATGGAACTAAAATAACAAAATCCATGAATATACAAGAGAACAGCTGGAGAATAACTGTCCACTGTAGTGACCACTATGCATGAAAGGGTTAAACTGAAAAATATGTGTACAGCTCTTCTCCTCCATTGCCATAGAATTCCACATTCTGACACCCACAACAGAAATACACATTTACTTCACATTAGTCTGAACCCTTTGCTGTTTGAAATTAAACCTCCTTCTATGTTCTTCATCCTATGATACTCAAACAAATAATCTCTGCAAATTTGCAGGTAAAAGTCCGTTTCTCGCTCTAAATACAATCAACAATGTCCTTAATTCAGCTAACTCTTTGAACTTAAACATAATAAACAACTCATTTGTATGTTCCCTGATTCTAATTGTTCTTTTCTGTAATAAAAACAATGGCTAAGTGTTATTCATATGTGTGTTGCCCCATACTTCAACACAATAACTCAAATATGGCAGAATAAGTGAACAATATAACATTTTCATTGCTTTATAATCCAACACATATTTAGGTGATTACTGTCACACATGTTCATCAGTGAACAAACACTATTTTGTGACTTAATATCTGAAGATGGTTCTGTGTGGACCCTGAAATCACGTCAAAAACAAAATAATTATGTCTCAGAGTAGTTTCCTCAAAGCTTATGACAAACTCCCAAAATAAACCATGTGTTCATTTATTCATATGTGTGTTGATTCATTTTATTTAAAATTCTATGCTTTTCTTCTTCTACAATGTTCATTTTGTGGCTTTTAATACCTGAAAGTGTCTCAGTGTAGTTTCCTTAAAGCTTATGACGAACTCCCATAATAAGCTGTTTGTTTTGTTTTCAGTTTTAATCTGCCCTTCTAAATCAGACACAGATCATGTTTTTTCTGTGTAATCTCAAGATGATCACTGGAGTCAATTACTCAAAAGAGATCTTAGCTTTAATCATGATTTTACTTAAATTCTCTGTTATTATTTACTGGAACAGCCATATTTGTTTTGTCCACACTGTACATTGTACATTGTAAATTTTGCAAAAATTTTCCACTATAACTCTATCTTACTTGTTTATTTAATTGTATTTTTTACTGCATGCTTCTTACCTACTCCGCCAAACTACCGAAGCAAATTCAGAGTAATGTGAACCCTGTTTACTTGCATGGCTATAAAAATAAACATGATTCTGATTCTTCAGTCTGTAGATGTATATATTCATAAAAGCTAACAGCTAACAGCATCATCTCTATTTTGCATTTTTCAGTAGAAATCAGGTATTTTCGTATATATAATGTACTGACAGTTTACAAATTCATAAAAGCTAATAGTAAATTCTAAGGAAATTACATTAAAACAGAGAAAACTGGAGAAAAAAAAGAGACTTATTCAGCAAAATATACCATTAACTGAATGTAAAAACAAACATCTACAACCTCTGTCATTATTAAACTACATGGATTTTACTCATGAACGTCTATATGGGTAATGTTTTGTGACAAAACTGCATTTTACCTGAATTATTTAAAAGTTTTGGTGAGAAGTTATTCAACATTTTTGATTCGTAGCTGCTTTTCGTCACCAGCAGCTGTTTAGGTAAATCCACACTCTACAATAGTTCACCAGTTAAATGTTAATGGTCTGTATTCAGGCCTCGAAGGAGTCATTTCAGTAAACACATCACCCAAGCAGGGACTGTGAAAGCCAACCAGTTAGTAAGAACTCATTAAATCATAGCTTTAATCATGATTTTACTTAAATTTTTGGATTAACCCCATGACTTTACACTCATTCCCTGCAGATTAAACCTAATTCTAAAGCAAAAAAACTAAATAAATTAATAACTTTTGGTGCACAATTTTATGTTACAATGACCAGAGTCCCCACAAGTGGCTGTAAGTACATCCACACACTTCACACAGACTCAGAGGAGAGTGAGCGTTGGGTTTGAGGCTCCAGTGAAAGGATCTGTGTGTGGCGGTCGCAGCGATTCTGGGGCCTTTTCTCCTAAGGAGCCTTTGTGTCTCATCCAAGGAGCGCAAGTTCACAGAGACACAAAGAGACTGGAAAAAGGAGGGAAAGTGAGGGCGGACAGGGTTTTTTCACCCGTCTCCTGAAAGCTTTTTTTTTTTTTTTTTTTTTTTTTTTTTTGTCCTTTGCTTGACTTCAAAGCTTTGGCACTTGAATTCCCATCATGATTCACATTCAAGCAAGTTTGCAAAAAAAAAAAAGGCTGTTTTCTTGAAATGTATTTTTTATTTTTATGTTGTGGTTACACATATGCTCTGATGATGAAGAAATACAAAAGTGATGAAGAAGTGCATCAGTCAGTAACTGCAGTTTAACCTTCAAAGACCCAGTGCTACATTTGTGGCAGTTCCCAAATGAATTTTTTTTTTCTATTTTTAACCTTTCTAAAGTGATTTATCTCCATTAATTTTAATATTATTCTCTGTATTTTGCATTTTTTTGTGAAAATCTGATATTTTCCTGTATTTAATTCACGGATCATGTAGATCAGGGGTGTCAAACTCATTTTAGTTCAGGGGCTGCATTCACTCCAATTTGATCTCAAGTGGGCCGGACCAGTAAAATAGTGACAGTGAAAAAAGTAAAATTATATTATGATCAGGTTTACATCTACAAAGTTTCTTTAAAAATCTGAATAACATCCACAACTTGAATTGTCTTAAGAAAAACAAGTGCAATTTTAACAATATTCTGCCTCGGTTTATCAGTTTATCATTTACACATGTGCATTACAATCACACAAAACATTTAGTAACAGGCAGAATATTGGTAAAAGTGCATTTACTTTTCTTAAGACATTTCCGGTTGTTCATATTTGTTCAGGTTATTTACGTTTTTTATAAAAGTATAGTTTGGTTATGTAAACATTTTCACGTAATTTTACTTTTTTACACCAAAAAAAACAAACAAAAAGTTTGGGGTTTTCATTATTTAGAGATTTATTATGATAATATTTTACTGGTTCTGACCCACTTGAAATCTAATTGGACTGTATGTGTCTGTATGTGGAACCTGAATTAAAATGATTTCGACATCATTGAATGTTAATATCTTCAGTGTAATTTTTGCATCTCACAAATTCATCCCGCAGGCCGGACTGGACCCTTTGGCGGGCTGGATTTGGCCCCCGGGCCGCATGTTTGACACCTGTGGTGTAGATGTTCATAAAACTTCAGATTAAAGGTGAAGGATATTATATCAAAAACAGAGAAAACTGAAGAAAAAGTGAGTTTTTCAGTAAAATATATCATTAACTGAACCTAAACCCACTGTCTCCATCCACTGTCATTAGTCGATTTTCCATTGGACATCTGCGCAAAACTTTATCGATATTTGCTAAATGTTGCAAAAATAGAAGTGTGTAATGTCGGTTTTTCCGTTAAATGACAAATGCAATGATTTGTTTATTTATTATCGCAAGATGACACGAGAAGTCATTCCATAAACATGGCGAATAATGTAAATATGGTATTGATTTACAGATATATTCATATTATTATATATTACCCCTCTATCTCGTACTAAAATAAAAAATGATTGGGTTTCCTGGTGTGTCCACACATACCGTGACATGTTTCTTCTTATTCTTCACTTGTTGTAACGTCCGACAACATTCATTTTTTTAATTCACCTGACTCTAGTTGTTAAAAAAGGTCTTTCTATTGCAGTTTTGCGTCATAAACCCGAAAAACCTCCTCTTGGCAGCACAAAAAGTTTTAATCGAAAAATGATACTTTTGGCGAAATTGTTGTTTTGTTGTTCCATTAGGTAAATTTTTATGCGTAAGTTATATTTGCGCAATTTGAAGGTCAATGGAAAAGTGACTATTGATCCAACTCCATGGGTTTTACTGGTTAATCAATGTTGTAGAAGATAACGGTGTTTCCATGGTAACTACGGAGCTTCTGAACATCCAAATGGGTCATATCTGATGACCATGAAAAGATGACAAACTGTATTTTACACCAATTATTTACATGGATTGATAGGATTAGTGGATCGACAGGTATTAAACAGTTTAGATCAGTAGATGGTTTTGTTTGATGGTGGATGTTTGGGTCTTTGTGAGTTAAAGATGATTTGACAGAACTAATACACACCACTGCTGCTGACAGAGTGTGTTTTAGTGTGTGAACCGCAGCAGTTCCTTTTAGGTGAGAAGGCAGTGCAGACGAGTTCATCTATACTTTAATCTTGTTGTTTTTGGAGATCTCATTTGCACCGTGAAATTATCCAATCAGCTCTTCTGTTCTTCCCTCGCTGCTATCTGGTTACACAGAAAATAAATAACTACTTCCCACTGTGGGAAATAACTGCACTAGAATACACAGACCATCTGCTAATGCTCCATTTAGCTTTCCAAGAAAGCAGGCTGTCTTGGAATAGAAGCACCAGGAGGATGGATCTGTGTTTGCATTATCATCTGGCTGAGTGGTGTAAGTGTCTCTTATCAAATATGCTTCCATTAGAAGGTTAGTGCCAGTCACTTTCATATCCTCACACACACATTCATCCCTACACCCTCAAACAAAGACACATGCGTTTTTTGGCAGAACTGCAGCATATACTCGTTTAGACAAATGAAAACACATACACCTGCAGCAGGACACTTGAATGCAGACAGAAACAATCCATGTATCATTTGTTCATTCGTTTTTCAATTTAAAACCAAAAATTAAAAAAAAAAAAAAAAAAAAACATTCACTTTTTTGTTTTTCACTTTCAAAATAACAGTGAAAACGGATAACGGTTTGTTTTTCCATGTCCTGATTTTGTGCTCAAATGAAAAATGGAAAAAACGGATAACAACCGTTTCATCTGATTTTGCTATTTTCAGTATAGTTAAGTTGTCTGACCTGGAAGTAGTCATTACTAGGGAAAAAATAAACAAACATCATTTTCCGAATTAACGAGATACTGTTTTCTGAAAAAATTTAAATTAGGCTCTGTTTTTCTGAATTAATTAATTCAGAAAAACAGAGCCAAATTAATGTTTTGTGTGAATGCAATACGCTTCCAAACGTATCAAACAGCTGCTGAATTATAGCAAAATATTCCTCCAGTCCGGCCATGATTCCGTTTGTTTATTTTTTTCCCTAGTAACGACTACTTCCAGGTCAGACAACTGAACTATATTGAAAACAGCAAAATCGGATGAAACGGTCGTTATCCGTTTTTTCCATTTTTCATTTGAGCACAAAATCGGGAAATGGAAAAACAAACCGTTATCAGTTTTTCATTCTGGTTTTGAAAATGAAAAACAAAAAAATGAGTTGTTTTTTTGTTTTTTTGATTTTTGGTTTTAAATTGAAAACGAATGAACGAATGATACACGGATTATAAACACACACACACACACACACACACACAAACACACATAAGCACACACGTTTCCTCTGTTGTTTAATGGCCATCCCGTCCTACACTTGTTGCTAATGAGTGGTTGCGAGATGGGAGGCATTTCCTCCTGGCTCTTTCGTCTCCTCAGCGCCCCATTAAGGCCGTCATCAATCATGGGATGGCAGACTCAAACCCACTTCTGTGGCCGATGGCTGGCGTTGGATCTAAAGCACCTCTCTCTTCCTGGAGCTGTAAGGATTAAAGGCCCGTTTTGTTCATGGCCATTTGAAGAACATGTTGAGTGCCAAAACTGTAGTTCTGTATATATTTATCTATAAACACAGATTTTAAGGGTTTGTTCACTAATATTATCTTTGTCTTTATTTTCAAGTACCAGATACTGGGTTTAACCCTTAAAGACCTACGACTATTTATTTTTACCTCCGCCAAGGAGGTTATGATTTGTGGGCGTTGGTTTGTCTGTTTGTCTGTTTGTGTGCGAGATAACTCAAAAAGTTATTGACGGATTTGGATGAAAATTTCAGTGAATGTTGATACTGGCACAATGAACAAATGATTAACCCTTTCATGCATGAATTATGAAAGCCTTAATCAAGATTTTTTTCCGGGTTGTTTTTATTCCTCTATAGGCATGAAAAAAAAAACAAAAAAACAATGCAATTGATTTTTTATGAGCCTATTTTTCATGGAATTACAAAAATGTTCACTCAGCTGGACACCATGCCTTTAATTTTAGAAGCAAAGAAACATGTATTTACTAATATATTATGTGAAAACTATGAAATAAAACATTCTTAATGCAGCTAATCTGATGTTTTCTCACATTTTAACAAACCTGCATGGAGATAATATGCAAAAAAAAGAAGCAACTTTTGTTTAAAAAACAAACAAACAAAACAAAACAGTCTAGTAACAATTAGCATTTTTTTTTTTTTACACTCAAACATGTTGCTGCAGATCAAGTTTGTCTAGAACAGCAAAGTTACAGTAATGATATGAATTGCAGCATATGGGATGATGCACAAAACAACAAATCCATAAATATACAAAAAAACACCTTTGATCAGCTGTCCACTGTAGTAACCACTATGCATGAAAGGGTTAAATTTTGGTGGCGACTGGGGGTGGGGGTGGGGGTGGGGGGCCACGGGGGCCCACTGATCTGCCTCGGTGGATCTCTGCGCTCTACAAGTGCTTTTCTAGAAAAGACAGTGCAGACCTCCGCCGAGGCAGATCAGTGGGCCCCCGTGGCCCCCCACCCCTAATCGCTACCAAAATTTAATCATTTGTTCCTTGTGCCAGTATCAACATTTACTGAAATTTTCATCCAAATCCGGGGCACTGACCTGCCTTGGCGGAGGTCTGCGCTCTCCAAGTGCTTCTACTTTGTGATTTTTAAATGATTCCGTTTTTCTTTACATTTCACCTTGCCTGAGCAATTTTCACTATTTATTACAATAAGACCATCTCCATTTTGCTTTTTTCAGTAGAAATCAGGTATTTTCCTATCTACAATGTACTGACTGTGTACATATTTATAAAAGCTAATAGTAAATTCTAAGGTAATTATATCAAAACAGAGAAAATTGAAGAAAAAGAGACTTATTCACCAAAATATGCCATTAACTGAATGTAAAAACAAGCATCTACAACCACTGTCACTATTAAACTACATGGGTTTGACTGGTGAGTGTTTAAATGGGTCATATTTGGTGACGATGAAGAGCTGATGAACTGCATTTTACCTGAAATATTTAAGTTTTCATAAGAAGTTATTTAACATTTTAGATCCGTTGATGCTTTTCGTCGCAACAGTTGTTTAGGTAAATACACACTGTACAGTAGTTCACCAGTTAAATGTTAATAGTCTGTATTCAGCAACAGATGACAGACCATGGCATCTGCAAAGGTTTCCCCACTGTGAGGTAATGTGGAAGAAAATGTAAAAAAAAAAAAAATTTTTCTGAAATAAAAATAACAACCCTGTTACCAGAATAAAATGTTGCCATTTAAAAAAATAAATACATTTGTCACTAAATAATCAGCAACTTTTTCCTTTCCTCATTTGACAGGAGATGGTTGAGTTTGGCAGTAAACACAATATTAAAATCTTGGATTTCACGACTGGATCCAACCCTGAAAACTGTGGTGTATTAAAAAGTGCTGGCAGTGCCTAAACGTAACCAAATGAATGAATAAATAAATACATAAATAATCCCAAACCAGTACTTCTGATAAAAACAGTCACTATGAGTGGTAATAAACTGATATACACTGTTGGTAGAATAATTTTATTTCCAGACACATTCTTCTTTTTACTCATATTTATACACATCAGATAGCACCTTTGACCAGATGCAGTGATTACATACCATTCCATTTATACTCTATCAAGATTACATCACATTGTTACAATCATTTCATGAGAAGAAATAAAAAATATGTTATTACACTATTATGGGTAACATTTATTGACATGACATAAACTATTAGTTCAAAAACAATGGAATTACACTGTATGTACAGTTAACATGAACTTATATTCAAGTATAATAGTTTGATATTTCTCCATTTTCCCATCTTTTATCTTAGTAAATAAAATATAATCCTTTCCATTTCAAAGTGTTGACTGATCTTCAAAAGCAGCAGCTTAGTAAAAAGTAATCTGATTACACCTTCTCAATAGTTTCTGATTAGCTGTCACAACTCAGGGACTTTTCACTGCACTGAAGCAAAAGCAGAGTCTAGAAAAACAGAGCTCATCCTTTCATAAACTAAAGATTTTTATACGTAGTAATGTGCATCCAAAAAAAAACAACAAACTGCTTCTACACACATGGATGTGGTCCATGCAGGGAACAGGTGGTTCTCAAGGAGCGCTCATATGAACCCATAAAGACCCAGTGCTACTTTTGTACCAGTTCCAAAATATTTTTTTGTCTATATTTAACCTTCTTTAAGTGATTGATCACCATTTATTATAGCATTATCCTGAGTATTTTGCTTTTTTTCAGTGTAAATCCTGTAGTTTCCTATATTTAATTTACTAATAATGTAGATCAGGGGTCTCAAACATGCATCCTGGGGGCCAAATGCGGCCCACCATAGGTTCCAATCCGGCCCATGGGATGAATTTGCAAAGTGCAAAAATTCCACAGTCAAGGCTGTGGAACTCATTTTAGTTCCAGTTCAACATACAGACCAATATGATCTACAGTCAAATAATAACAGCATAATAACCTACAAAAAAGAATGATTCCATTTTTTCTTTTCAGTTTGATGTGAAAAAAATTATATTACATTATGCCTATGAATAATGACAACTTCAAATTTTTGTCTTTGTTTTAGTGCAAGAAATAACATTAAATTCTGAAAACATTCACATTTACAAACTATCCTGTAACAATAAAACATGAATAACCTGAACAAATATGGACAACCTGAAATGTCTAAAGAAAATTAACCACAATTTTAACGAGGGATGCACTGATACCACTTTTTTCCAGACCGAGTACGAGTACGAGTACGAGTACGAGTACTTACATTTGAGTACTTGCCGATACCGAGTACTGATACGCGTACTTAATAATCCCATTCCAGTTCTTAGTTCCTTTTGTAAATGTGCTTTATTGTCGTTGTCATTAGTCTGACTGGAACAAAGTGCTGCTACTGACATTTAATGTGTTGGAATGAGCGTTTGTCAATGAATCCACCAGGGGGCGCTGCTCTGAATTAACCATACTGGACAAATACCACGAAGAAGGGTCAAGTTTTTTGAGAAGAAGAAGAAGAAAGTCAGTAATAACAAACATGGAGACGACAGAGGTAACACTAATATGATACTAATATTGCAGCGTTTTCACTGGTAAGGTTTAACAGCTTAGCTTCAGCAGGAAGAGAAAAGAGAAATGAGCCATAAGTTTGGTTTTCACTTCTGTTGGCAGTGGTCCACACTGCTCTGTAAACCCGCCTGTATTCTCATTCTGTTTACGCATCTGCGAGCACCTGGAAAATGGATGGAATGTACGCAGAGGACGGACAGAACGCTGCGTCCGTATCTGTCTGTGTCTGTAATGTTACTTGCCGTCAGTGTTACTTTTATCACCGTCATTTATTTTGAAAAATCTCCACACTCTTCACACTCCACACACATTATTCCTCCTCCTTGTACCTGCTGCACTGAACTGTGAATGTCACACGGCCGTAAGTGGTATCGGTGCCTTTGTATCGGATACCTTTTACGAGTACGAGTACACACCCTGAGTATCGGAGCCGATGCCGATACTTGTATCGGTATCGGTGCATCCCTAATTTTAACAATTCGATCCATAATGCACATGTATAAATGGTAAGTTGAGGCATGATATTGTTAAAATTGCGTGTATTTTTCTTAAGAAATTCCAGTTTTTTTGAGATTATTCACATGTTTTTTGTTTGGATACTTTATAACAGTAAGTATTTTTATAATTTAACGGGTTTTTTTTTTTAACTACAACAAAGACAAAAATATGGAGTTGTCATTATTTATAGGTTATTATGTTATTATTTTACTGTTCCGGCCCACTGGAGATCAAATCGGGCTGAATGTGGCCCTTGACAGAAAATGAGTTTGAGACCCCTGATGTAGAAGTTCATGAAAACTCAGATTAAAGTACAGGTTTATTAGATCGGAAACAGAAAAAAACTGGAAAAATGAGACTTTTGGGGCAAATCTATCATTAACTGAACATAAACCAAGTGTCTCCATCCACTGTCATTGATCCAACTCCATGGGTTTTACTGGTGAATGAATGTTGTAGAAGATGATGGTGTTTCCATGGTAACTTCGGAGTCTCTGAATGTCCAAATGGGTCATATCTGATGACCATGAAATGATGACAAACTGTATTTTACACCAATTATTTACATGGATAGATAGGATTAGTGGATCAAAGGTTATTCAGAATTGTAGATCAGTAGATGGTTTTGGTTGCCAGTAGCTGTTTGGGTCTTTATGGGTTAAAGAAGGGGCTCCATGTGAGGGGCGCTTTGGTAAAACAAAGTGGTCCTCATAACATCAGAGTCCTAACATTTCTGACCTGTATTTTCTTCAGGGGCCTCTGTGTCTTCTGCTGCTTCTCTACTCTATCTTCCTCCTTGTGCCTCTTTCTGTCTAATTCTCTTGTTCTTAATGGCGCTGTCACTCTGTGTCGCTCCATCTGTCAGTGTCACCGTCTTTCATCTCTCCCTGTCTACCCAGAACCCTTTGCTCCATCACAGGATTCCCGCCACTTCTGTCTCCAATCTTGTTTCACGGCAAATGGATCTCAATGAGAGGCTCTGATGGTGGCGTTAGAGGAGAAAGAGGAGGAGGGCCATTTTAAGCACAGGGGCATAGAGGCCCCATGCTAATCTGCATATGTAAACCCTTCAATGCACCTTGTATCATATAAGATACATACTGATCAATGCTTTTTTCAATTATTTTTCAGTATTTTTTTTTGTAAATTTTGTACTCAAATTATTCCATTATTTTTATATAGATTTGTGGGGTTTTTTGCACTTGAATTTTTCCAATGTTTTACATAGATTTGTTTAATTTTGCACTCGAATTTATCAGTCATTTTATAAAGATTTTATTATTTTGTGCTAAAAATTTATTTTTTTTTACAGTTTTAAAACATTTTGTACAAACATCTTTTGATCATTTTTTTACAGATTAAAAAAAATTACAAGCATTTTCAATCTTGTTTTTAACAGATTTTTTAATTTAATTTTTTTTTACAGATTTTTTTTTTTTTTTCAATTTTTCCAATATTTTTATATAGATTTGTTTTATTTTGCACTTGAATTTATCAGTCATTTTATAAAGATTTTATTATTTTGTGCTAAAAATTTATTTTTTTTTACAGTTTTAAAACATTTTGTACAAACATCTTTTGATCATTTTTTTACAGATTAAAAAAAATTACAAGCATTTTCAATCTTGTTTTTAACAGATTTTTTAATTTAATTTTTTTTTACAGATTTTTTTTTTTTTTTTCAATTTTTCCAATATTTTTATATAGATTTGTTTTATTTTGCACTTGAATTTATCAGTCGTTTCATAAAGATTTTATTATTTTGTGCTAAAAATTTAATTTTTTTTAACAGTTTTAAAACATTTTGTACAAACATCTTTCGATCATTTTTTTACAGATTAAAAAAAATTACAAGCATTTTCAATCTTGTTTTTAACAGATTTTTTTAATTAAATTTTTTTATAGATTTTTTTTTTTTCAATTTTTCCAATATTTTTATATAGATTTGTTTTATTTTGCAGTCGAATTCATCATTTGATAAAGATTTTATTATTTTGTATTGAAAAATTGCAATCGTTTTATAAAGATTTTATTATTTTGTGGTAAAAAAAAAAAAAATCTAATCTTTTTTACAGATTAAAAAAAAAAATGTACAAACATTTTTCAATATTTTTTTTGCAGATTTTTCTTAAATTTTGTACTAACATTTTTCAATTGTTCAATTTTTTTTTTTTTTTTACAGATTTAAAAAAAAAATTGTACTAACATTTTTCAGTTATTTTTTTTACAGATTTGTTTTATTATTTAAATTTTTCAGTCATTTTTTATCGATTTGTTTTATTTTGTAGTAACATTTTTGAATAATTTTTTTCCACGTTTTTTTTTTTTTTTATATACTACATTTTTGTAATTTTTTTAAATTTTTTTTTTTTACAGATTTATTTATTTAAAATTTAAAAACATTTCCAACAATTTGAAATATGTATTCCCGAAGACCATTGACTTGAGGCCACTACTACTTCTTGAGTTGTTGTCGTAGGGGCCCCAGTACAGTGCTTTGCCCGGGGGCCCATAATACTGTTAAGACAGCCCTGGAAAATATAGATTGTTATTATTAGTGGAATTAGGACAGAATGTGCTTATAGTAAGAGGTGCATGTACAGACTGAACTATTGTGTGGATTCTGTGTGAATACTTGTGTGAGTGCTTCCCCTGTCAGTCACATCAGGGTGCCAGCATTTCTCTGTGTGTAGTAAAACCACAAAGAAATAAAACCTTTGAGAAACTGTCAAGTCTTGAGTGATTTTTGGTCCATTTTTGTCACTTCCAATTACCAAACCAGCGTCACATGTTACAATACATTACATACAGTTCAAACAAATTCCCACAGTAGACTGTAAAGGTGGGAAAAGCCTCTCGGATGACTTCAGTTATGATTTATTCTGGGTAATGTGTAATGTATTCTGCACAAAAGTACACTCACAAGATTGTTTTACACCTGATTGCACCAGATGGGGTTTCTGACATATTATGTGCAGACCTATTGAACACATACACAAGCACAATAAAGGTTAACCAAGGCTTTTGATACGTTATAGATTTTTCAATGAGTCACATTCACATAAAGGACAGGTAGATGTCATACATAAAAAGATTAAAAGAAAATAAATCATTTACTTTTATTTGATCAGTGTAATAAAAAGATAAAGATCATAAACATTCCGAGGCTCACACATACACACACACACACCCACACACACACACATGCGCTTAGTAAGTCATTGATTATTTGACAGCTAAATGGGGCTTTTATAGCTTTCTCCCGCTGCATTTTGATAAGCCCCAGTCTGTGAATGTGGCTCCTGACCACACCACTGCAACCCGTGACCCTGCACCACCAACAGGAAAGAGACGCATGTTAAAGAACTTTCCCCCCGTTGAACTCTGTCTGCCACCCACTAAGCCTCTGTGAGAACATGTGAGTGTGCAGGCGGCATGCTGGAATTCTGTGGCAATATTACTAATTCTATAATACAAGTGCCTTGGAACAGTTTAGAACAGTTTAGAAATCGAAAATAGAACTAAACTTTAACAATACAGTAGATGTATGCATACATTTTTAAAGAACTACCAGTGGAGGCTGGTGTTAAAGAAGACTGGACAGAAAGAATGTGTCTATGATTTTAACCCAGAGAGACCCAAACACCAACTGGTGACCAAAATCATTTACTGAAATAAAATGTTTAATCCCTGTTGATCCATTAATCCAATGTTTTTCAACCATGGGGTCGCCTGAAATTTGTTGTAATTGATTAAATAAATAAATAAATAAATAAACTATTAATGAAAAATATTTTTTAATGTTTAATATATATTTCATGATAATTAAAACACCACACATTTTTCCTAATGAAAATCAAGTTCAAATAAAATGCAGGATAAACTAGAAAAGCATTAGGAGAGCGCAGACCACCGCCAAGCGCAAAAATTCCCCACATAATCGGTGATACAAATCCTACATTTATTTTTTAAAATAAAATCCGCCTTCTGGATCAGATCCGGATCAGCCTTTGAAATGTGATAGAGGACCCCATTGTCAATTCCTGAGTTAAATTTCATGAGTTTTGGTCAATAATTAAGCGAGATATTGGGAAACGAAAATTTTGGCCCCATTTACCACAATGTTAACGAAAATTTCAAAGTGATCCAGAATCCAGGATTTCTTCCGGATCACCCCCAAAAGTTAATCATTTCTTCCTTATCCCATTTCCAACAAACCCTGAAAATTTCATCAAAATCTGTCCATAACTTTTTGAGTTATGTTGCACACTAACGGACAGACAAACAAACAGACAGACAAACAAACCCTGGCAAAAACATAACCTCCTTGGCGGAGGTAAACATCTGAGAGGCATATCTTGACTGACCTGATCATATGACCGCATGCGTTACTACGCTTCAACCTGAGGGAAAAAAGTAAGATGGACACTTAGATTGAGCGTGGATTCTTTATCACTAATTAATGCTTGTATTGATTGGGTCAGTATTGGTACATCTACTGCATATTCTACCTTAAATGTATTAACCCTGTAAAGCCTGAACCATTAAATCACTGACAGAAAATTCCACTTCTTTGAAACTGGAGCCTTTATTGGTCCTTCTGAACAGCCAAAATTTTTTGTTTCAAATACAAATTTGCATGTATGAGATTCAATTTTGTATCATATTTGATACACTGGGTCGCAATGCTCAAATATTATTATTTTTGAACAAACAAATACATAATATAACACAAACATGTCTAACAAATCGGTAATTCCTTTTCAAAATTGTCAAAGTTCTGCCTCCTTCCTCATTAATTTAATCTTGTAGTGTCACTGTAAAGGACTCTGGTGAACAAATTCCTCCCCCCTGGTGGATTATCTGTGTATTACATGTATCTAATTGTATACATCAGGTTTTTCAAGAAAAAAAAAAAAGTCACACTAAACATGTAGAAGACTTCAAAACTCATGTATCAAATATGATACTGACGTGATGATTGGCGTTATAGGGTTAATAGTTCAGTTTAATTCAATTCAATTCAAATGAACTTTATTGGCATGAATCAAAAATATTATTGCCAAAGCTACATCAATTAATAGTTTTGCTCTTATCATCCAATCAGAGGAACATAAAGGCTGATGACACTGTGTCCTTGTGAGGCAAATGTGAAATCTGATTGGTTAAATAAACAGTTTAACCCATAAAGACTCAAACAGCTGCTGGCAACTAAAACCATCTACTGAGCTAAAATGTTTAATAACTTCTAAACCACTAGTCCTATCAATACATAGAACTGATTGGGGTAAAATGCAGTTTTTCATCTTTTCATTGTCATCAGATATGACCCATTTGGATGTTCAGAGGCTCTGTAGTTACCATGGGAACACTGTCATCTTCTACAACATTGATTCACCAGTAAAACCCATGGAGTTTAATCAATGACAGTGGATGGACACACTTGGTTTATGTTCAGTTAATGATAGATTTTATTGAAAAAGTCGCATTTTCTTCAGTTTTTTGTTTTTGATATAATAAAACTCAAGTTTAATCTTAGCTTTTATGAACATCTACATAATCAATAAATTAAATATGGCAAAACACATGATTTTCACTGAAAAAATGCAAAATACAGAGGATAATATTACAATAAATAATGATAAATCACTTAAGAAAGGTTAATTTGAGTGAAAAATTCATTTGGGAACGACCATAAAAGTAGCACTGGGTCTGTATGGGTTAAAAATATTTGATTTAAGGGTACATGAGTACAAATCAGGTGTTGTACCAAGAGACATCAAAGTAGCTAAAGTAATACCACCGTTAAAATTGGGTGATTCTAGCACATTCACAAACTGCTGCCCTATATTTGTTTTACCCTGTTTTTCTAGAGTAATGGAGAAGCTAGTATAATAAAGCTAGAATAATAAAACATTTGGATGGAGGTAGGATACCTGTTGATCCACTAATTGTTTCGATATATGTAAATAATTGGTGTAAATATGACGTTCAGAGGCTTCGTAGTTACCGTGGAAACACCGTCATCTTCTACAACATTGATTCACCAGTAAAACCCATGGAGTTGGATCAATGACAGTGGATGGACACACTTTGTTTTTATCTTCAGTTAATGATATATGGGACTGAAAAACTCACTTTTTCTCCAGTTTTCTCTGTTTTTGATATAATATCTCTCAATTTTAATCTGAGGTTTTATGAACATATACACGATCAGTGAATTAAATATAGGAAAATACCAGATTTTCACCAAAAAAAATGCAAAATACAGAGCATAAAATAAATGAAGATAAATGACTTCAGAAAGGTTAAAAACAGAGAAAAAAATCATTTGGGAACTGCCACAAATGTAGCACAGGGCCTTTATGGTTTAAACTGCAGTTCTTGACTGATGCACCTCTTCATCACCTTTGTATTTCTTCATCATCACATTCAGAGGCTCCGTAGTTACCGTGGAAACACTGTCATCTTCTACAACATTGATTCCCCAGTAAAACCCATGGAGTTGGATCAATAACAGTGGATGGAGACACTTTTTTTTTTTATCTTCAGTTAATGATATATTTTACTGAAAATTTCCCTTATTCTTGAGTTTTCTCTGTTTTTGATAAAATAATCCTCAGCTTTTATGAACATCTATGTGATCAGTGAATTAAATATAGGAAAATGATTGATTCTCACTTAAGAATGCAAAAATACTAAGCATAATATTAGAATAAATGGTGATAAATATGTAAAATAAGTAAAAAAAAAAAAAAAAACAAGGTCTTGATGGGTCTTAATGGGTTAATGTTTGACTAAAGAAAAAGAAATAAACTGAAAAGAAATAAATCATTTGCAAACCAACCACTCAACTACCAGTAGGCTGTTAACTGATGGTCCTATATTACCTATGTACCTTCTGAGTGGTGTTTGGCCTTATATTCTGCTCACATAAAGCATGTAAAACTCAGAGGCGGAGGCATATAACAGGATGAACAGGATCAATCTTTGTTACCTGTGACATTTCGAGCAGGTTACTCATCTCACGCTCATTCTGGAGACGTGAAAGCATCTGTATCTCACTCAAGGCCACTTGGCAACTCAGAGAAAATGATCTAATCACATAAGGACAAATAATAAAAATAGGACCAGTGTCCCTGTATCTCACCGACATGTTCTATGAAGCATCAATAACAACTTGAATGTGTGAGGCTGTCAGGTTCTGCTTCTATGTTAGAGTCCAGAACATGACAACCTTGCAGATTCAACTTGTTATTGATTCTTGATAGAACATGCCGGTGTGATACAGGGACACTGCTCCTATTTTTTTCAATAAAAACAACCTCATTTTTCTCCTAACTCTGTTAATTGAAGTTCAACGTAGCTTAAACTAAAGTCCAATCTTCTGAGAAAACCACAGCCTAGTTTGGTTGCTCAAAATTAACTATTAACTACTATATTTGTTATTAACAACTACACTGAAAAAAATCAAAATCTTACCAAGTGTATTTTTCTCATTTCTAGTCAAAATATCTCAACACACTTAAAATAAGACATAATCACTACTGTTGTTTTTGTCAGCCTTTTTTAATTTTAGTTTTAGTCTAGTCTTAGTGCCAAACTCTCATTTCAGTCTTTATTGCTTTTAGGCACGTTTATAGTTTTTTTCATCTAGTCAAGTTTTATTAGACTACAACTCTGAGCATTTTATTCGTATTTTAGTCAGAATAATACATGACTATTTTCATCTAGTTTTAGACGATGAAAACTGATGATATTTTAGTCTTATTTTAGTCAATGAAAATTGTATTTTAGTCTCTTTTTAGTCATACAGTTCTATTTAATCTGGTCAATATATGCCATGTTTCCAGTACGTGGTATCGGCTCAGCTCGACTCGACTCGACTCGGCCTTTTTGTGTTTCCATTACAAAAAAGGGCCTGGAATCTGGTACCCGGTACTAGTTTTTTGGTATCACCTCCGCCAAGGTTCCAGGACTGGGGACCAGATACTAAAACGTGACGCGTAAACACTGCAGACCACTGATTGGTCAGAGTCGTCTCTGTGACCCGCTGTTTTACAAAAAACAGATGCTGAAGTTGACAGTAAATATAGCGGTAGGTTAATCCACATGATAACAGCCTGCAAAACTACACCATGGTTTGTCGAGGAGGTTCAGACGTAAAAATTCAGTGTGATCTTGACGAGACAACACGCAACGAGTGAGTTTATCAGCGACTCTCTGAGCAGACGACACGGAAGTAACGCGTCGCATTGCTATGACGTGCAGGTACTGTAAAGTCAGTAGTATCCTGTAATGGAAACGGTCTCCAGGAATAGGACCTGGTACCCGAGCTGAGCCGATCCGATTTGAGCCGGTTCCACATGGTGGAAACGTGGCAGTACGCTTGACAAAACCAATATTTTCTTTTAGTTAAACCCATTTTAGTTCAGACGAAGTTATCTTATTCTTATGGACTCAGAAATACAGTATATTCTATGCTATCAATTACCATATCTGTATGAATATTCATGAGGGGGAAGTCTAGTGAGTCTTTGGTTGGTCACTGTACTGTCAAATAGCCTACGTCTGGAGAAGCCTTAATGGTGGTGGTGGGGGGGTATCCATGTAGTAAAGCCTGGCTCGGGCAGCATATTTCTGTCCGAAGCCGAACCGTGCCTGACACAGTTGCGTCCAAACCCAGCCTAGGTCCCGTCTGGCTCAGTTCGGGTTGCAGTACTCTACCGTGCAGACCCGGACTGGGAGGAGGTCTTTATGGACCCTGGACGTTTAGAGCATGAGACGGAAGGTGAAGCATCCAGACTTCAGGTGCAAACTGGAGGAGGTGAACGCGAACCGCCTGGGTGCAAAACGTCCGGTAACCTGCGGATCTCACGGTGTCACGGCATACCTGCAGTAATGCAACTAGAAATTATAATGTCAATTTGTCTCGTCTTGTTAACGAAAATGAAGAGACATTTTATCACAGTTTTTGTTTTGTACATTTAGTCTTGTTTTTTTAGTCAACAATATTGCATTTCACATTTAGTAATAGTTATCGTCACATGACCACCATTTTCGTTATGTCTCATCTCGTTTTCATCTCGTGCTAAAGCTTCGTTGACGTTTCGTCATAATTTTTGTTGACGAAAGCAATACTAATATTCACCTAAAGAGTAACTTTTCAGTGAGATATAAGAACTTAGTTTTAGACAATAGATCTTGAAAATCTTATTTCAAGAAATCTTACCAAGATAATTTTCACTTGTTCCATTGGCAGATTTTTGTTGTTGTTGCTGAATTCAAGATTTTTTTTGCTAAATTCAAGCCAAAAAAATCTGCCAATGGAACGAGTGAAAATTATCTTGGTAAGATTTCTTGAAATAAGATTTTCAAGCTCTATTGTCTAAAAAAAAGTTTTTATATCTCACTGAAAAGTTATTCTTTAGGTGATTATGTCTTATTTTAAGTGTGATGAGATATTTTGACTAGAAATGAGAAAACTGCACTTAGTAAGACTGAGATTTTTGTGTGTTACTACTATATTTGTTATTAACTGCTATATTTGCAGATTTTCTTTTGTGACATTTCAATAGTTCACTTCAGAGCCACTGGGCAGTTCTATGCAAACATGGTCAGTTTTTGTTTGTGACGCCTTTACTGAGCCATATCCAGGTCTATAAAGTGAGTGTGTCGGGTGCTCTTTGCGGTCACCACCCATGGTCAGTAGCAGAAGGGCTGAGTAGGTGAAAAGAGAATGGGTCTGAGCCCCAGGGGTCACAAATCACTGAATTGACTGCATTAACTTGTAACAAAGTGTGGGTGAAGTGCTTAACCCAGGCAGAGGCCTACTTTTCCAGAGTTCCAGTTGGTGAAATAAATCAAACCTTTGGAGCAGAGTGTTGACAGAGGAACTGGCCACAGAACAATCGGTTTCTGCCCCAATAGGGGTGAATGGGACAAGGTCATAGGCTGACCCGTAAAAAGATGAGAGGGGAAAGTGTGGAAACACATGAAAAACTGGGTATTGGTTCTTGAGATATTAGGATGAGAAGAAAATGAATGAGCTGGTGAAGTGAAAAAAGGAAAAGGTGCAACTGAATCTTTATGCTCTATATTAAAGGCTGAGTGGAGAGATTAGAAACCCAGCAGAGAGGGGGATGGGACCAGTGACCCCAGCGATGACCTCTCTTTAGAGGGCAGTTAACGCAAGAAAGCTCACGATCAGAAATAAAAAAAAAAAGAGCCCAGTAAATGTGTTTGCCGTCAAATTAGCAGTAAATCTTTACTGCAGTTAAGCTCCAACCAAAGGGGGAGCTGTAATTACACAGTTTTTTCCTTTATAGTGCCTGATTCTAATGAACTGGTGTAAATTCTGCTTTCACCTGCATGTAGCACCAACATAGAATGAGTGTTGGTGACTTACTTTCTCCCCAGAAACTGTGTAGTCCACAGAGAGGTCATCACTAGGGCAGCCCAAGAAACATCTGTCAGGAGACCAAGAGCTGACATTTCCCAGAAGTCTAAAGGTTTTCTAAAAAAAAAAAAAAAAAAAAAAATCTAAGGCTCAGAAGTTCAAGTAATTTATGTTGAAGAAATGTAAGGCTTAACAGTGAAATAAATTACAGGGAGTAAGTTAATTCATGTATTTGTTAAAAATATATTCAGAGTGTTCAGTGGTGTAGTGGTCCCTGGAGAAGTGGGTATACTCTCAATGTTTGCCTTTTTTTTTTTTTTTTAACATAGTCAAGAAAAACACCCTGTTTTAGAAACAGACATATAAGACTACTCTATTTAGTTTACCCAAAAATCCATCAATATTTGCTCACTGTTATAAAATTATCATGACTTGATCAGGAGCAGTTTGTAGGTTATACTGGTCACACAAGCAGCTGCATGAATGTAAATGGATTCAACATGAGGCAAACATAAGATAACGTTAGCCTTTCATAACATTAGCCATTTATAATGTTAGCCTTTCATAACATTAGCCATTTATAACGTTAGCCTTTCATAACATTAGCCATTTATAATGTTAGCCTTTTATAACATTAGACATTTATAACGTTAGCCTTTCATAACATTAGCCATTTATAATGTTAGCCTTTCATAACATTAGCCATTTACAACGCTAGCCTTTCATAACATTAGGCTTTTATAACATTAGCCTTTCATAACATCAGCCATTTATAATGTTAGCTTTTCATAACATTAGGCATTTATAACGTTAGCCTTTCATAACATTAGCCATTTATAATGTTAGCCTTTCATAACATTAGCCATTTATAACGCTAGTCTTTCATAACATAAGCCTTTCATAACATTAGCCATTTATAATGTTAGCCTTTTATAACATTAGCCATTTATAATGTTAGCTTTTCATAACATTAGCCATTTATAACGCTAGCCTTTCATAACATTAGCCATTTATAACGTTAGCCTTTAAAACGAGACATGCATTTATAATGTTAGCCTTTCATAACATTAGCCATTTATAACGTTAGCCTTTCATAACATTAGCCATTTATAGCCATTTATAACATTAGCCTTTCAAAGCATTAGCCTTTGATAACATTAGCCTTTCATAACATTAGCCATTTATAACATTAGCCTTTCATAACATTAGCCTACTCACACAGTCTAACTATTGGTGACAAAATCTCCTCTCCTCTAAATGTGTAGTCATATGTCCAGTAGTTTGAAACAGTGACTCATTCTAAAACCACCTTAACACTTACCTCAGAATTATGTATTCCATGAAAGTCGGTTCTCTTGATATGTGCCACTAACTTGAAAGATGTTATTTTGCCTCTCTCATTCACATTTCCGATAATCGCACATCTTTCAAACGAGACATGCAGTGACCTGTCAATCAACTGGGGTGGCACTGGCATCTGAGGTGTCCAATCAGGTTCCAGAGGTGGTCAGCGCTAAGCAGAGCCCTGGCTCTGGTGCCAAATTAGCAGTATTTTCCTCAGCATGACCCGCCCTACTCTGCCTCTGATTGGCTCATCAGTCCTCATGCCTAAAGTTAACCAGTCTAATCAGTGAAGGCACAGTGTACTAGCCAATTAGAGGCAGGAGTTGGGCGGGTCATGGCTTCACCGTCTGAGGGGAAAACACGTTGGCTGCAGAAACTACTGAATGGTGCACATTAGGAGGGTTTAGAAGTGGGTATACCCAATGCTGACTGAAAAATAAGCAGGTATACTCGGTATACCGCTGTACACCCTGGACTACTATCTACTACTAAATCTCCCATTAAATTTAAAAAGGAAATAATGATGTTAATAAACTATATAGACAAAAATATTGGGACACATCATGTCTACAGCTGTAAGATGTCCTGCTCATGCTGATTTACATATAAACATCAATATTAATAATCAATATATTTATCACAATATAAAACTATGTTATGACATTTATCATTGTTGTTTTGTATCCCGGATCCCTGTTAGAAGAGAAAGACCTGAATCCAACGTGCCCTCGTGTCAAACATGTTGCCTGGGGGCCAAATCTGACCCGCCAAAGGTTCCATTCTGGCCTGCAGGATGAAAGTGCAAAAATTAACCTGAACAGTTCAGGTTGTCCATATCATTTTGGTTCAGGTTCCACATACAGACCAATGTGCTCTACAATAAAAATAACAACACAATAACCCATAAATAATGACAACGACAAATTTTCTTCGTGAAAAATTATGTGGAAAAAATTTAAATGAAAAAAAAAAAACATTACACTATGAAAATATTTATATTTGAAAAACTATTCTTTCACAATAAAATGCAAATAAATACAGAAATAAAAACAAAGATGAACAACCTGAAATGTGCAATTTGAACAATATTCTGCCTGTTACTAAATGTTTTTTGCATTTAGGGATCTACTGTGATCTGTAGTTGTGTTAATAATAATAAGAGATGGAATATTGTAGAAACTGTTAAAATTTTAGTTCCAAACTCCATAATTTTAACAATATTCTGCCTGTTACCAAATGTTTATGTAACACTGTGTGTAATGTACATGTATAAATAATAAGTCGAGGCATAATATTGTTAAAATTGCACTAATTTTTCAAATGAAATTTCTGTTTTTTCAGGTTATTCACATCTTTTTAGTAAAATGAAAATATTTTCATAATTTAATTGGGTTTTTTGTACTACAACAAAAAGAAAAACTTGGATTTGCCATTATTTATATGTTATTATATCATTATTTTACTGGTCTGGCCCACTTGAGATCAAATTGGACTAAATATGACCCCTGAACCAAAATGAGTTTGACAGCCCTGATATAGAGTTAGGCAATTAGGTTATGAGGGTAACGATATGTAATACTGTAATACTGTTGTACTACTATATACTTTCACTGTATTTAAATAAGAAGTAAAAGTGCTTTCCTTGAGTATTGTCTGATGTTTTATTCTTAGCATTAATTATTGTAATTTTTACACAGTACAACTTTTACTGAATAACTAACTTTGCTATTAACGCAGTTTTGTTCTGTTTGAACACTGCTCTTGTTTCTGTTGTGCATTAAGAACACTGGGGTGATGTGTTGATACAGAGCAGGATATAACAATAAACACTTTTAAAATGCGTCCGTTGATCATTTCCATATATATTAGGATTTCCATGTAACATCCTCCCATACCAGCCTGTGCTCACCTCTGGCCGGCCCATGTTAAATGTACTAGATCACTGGTGTCAAACATGCGGCCCAGGGGCCAAAACTGGCACGCCAAAGGGTCCAATCCGGCCCGTGGGATGAATTTGTGAAATGCAAAATTACACTGAAGATATTAACAAGCAAGGATGTTCAAGTCATTTCAGCTCAATTCAATCTAAAGTGGGTCAGACCAGTAAAGTCCTATCAGAATAAACTATAAATAATGAAAACCACAAACTTTTTTCTTGGTTTTAGTGTAAAAAAAAAAAAAAAAGTTAGTTGTGAAAAACCTGAACAAATATGAACAACCTGAAATGTCTAAGTAGAAGTATGTGGAATTTTAACAATATTCTGCCTGTTACTAAATGTTTTGTGTATTTGTAGATCCACTGTGATGTCATGTATAAATGATAAACTAAGGCGTAATATTGTTCAAATTGCACTTATTTTTCTTCAGAATTTTCAGGTTGTTCATATTTGTTCATGTTATGTTCAAATACGGTTCGTAGATGTGAACATTTTCATGACAGAATTGGACTTTTTTCACTCAAAAACATAGAAAAAACTTTGGAGTTGACATTATTTATCAGTTCTTATGCTATTATTTATATTATTTTACTGGTCCAGCCCACTTTAGATCATATTAAGCTGCATGTGGCCCCTGAACTAAAATGAGTTTGACACCCCTGTACTAGATCCACCACTGCACGTAATCCAGTACAATACCAAGTAAACCTAATATGCCTGCACTTGAAAACCCTCAACCTTCAGACCACATAAAAGTTTTTGCACATACAGACAGACAGACAGACAGACGAACTGATGACAATACCCTGCGGTGGGACCGAAGCTAAAAAACAAAACAGCAACATTATCAACATTAACCTTATATGTCTGGTTACATAGGATGTATTTGTAAGTTTATCCATCACCAAAGAGGTTATGTTTTTATTTTATTTATGGAGTTTTGTCTCTATTTTGCAAAAACGACTGCATATAATTTCTTTAAACTTGATGGCAGGGTAGGACATGGACAACGATGAAGCATTTGTATTTGTTTGAGTTATTTGCTTCCAGAAGGACTCTTAAATTTACAGTCTATATTCATGTGTCCTTCCTTTAATTTTCTTCTGATCATTATTTTACAGCATCATTCTGAATGATTTTTACACATCCACAGCATCTAAAGGGATCAGAAATCTTACTTTTCCCCTACGCATACAATGATTTCTTCATTATTTAGTTCCATTATTCTCAAGAATACGGGCAACTATTCAAACACTCATTTGCAAAATGACGAATTTCAAAGTAACATGCACACAAGAAAGCAATCACTTGTGCAATAAATCCAGTTACACTATCTCAACTGATCAAAGATAACATGTCGTAAAATCTGCAAAAGATTAATTTCTTGTTGCCTGTCCCATTGATTTTTTCACGCATGAATTTATGACTCAGTAATTGGGTTGGAATCACTAACAACACCGCTAACTATTAATGAGCGTCCCTGTGAAATGGAAATCTATAGAACTATACATACATGCCTGTTTGGTTTGCCTGAGTAGCATGCTAATGATGACGGCGGCTGCGGCGTTATGTTTGTCACGCCGCTGCCCATCCCAGACCTGTCCTCCATCATGCAGTCTTCTGATAGTTAAACCCCATGTGGTAATGAGCTGAGGGACTGAGTAATGAAATAGGAGCACAGTGTTTTCATGTAGAGTGGAGGTGTGGGGGGGGGGGTTCCTCTGTGTGTGTGTGTGAATCTATACACTTGAGTGGTTAGATACAAGATGTGAAATTAGTAGGGCGGGGGAAGGGGAGGAAAGGGAGGATGAGCAGAGGGAGGAGGAGGAGGAGTGTGGGTGTGGTCGAGAGGTAGAAAAGAAAAAGAAACAATATTCCTACTGGGGTGTATCTGTGGTGCATGTCTGCTGTACTAACGGTGAATAAAGGAAACTGGAACATAAGCTAAGACGCCAGCGTTACACAAACAAGTCTGCACTCTTGCATCGTGACCTTCCACCCCGTGCTGGTGGGTTACAGTTGATGGTCCGTTGCCATGTGAAACCTGCAGCGATAAAGTCAGGAAGCCCTCAAAGGATGCTTCTGCTGCTGACCACTCAACACACGCACACATCCAGCGGCACGCACGAGAAACACCCTTCTAGATGTATTCAAGAATGAACAACCCCCTCCCCTCGTGACCCCTGAATTGTCGGTATCAACTCCCCCCTCGCCGCCCTCCTTCGAATGCCCTCATTGAACCCACGAGTGTGTGCAAATCCCGCCTTCTCAATGGCTTCGACAATGTGTGTGGATCAGCCTGAGGTCTTGCTGGGGGCTTAAAATGGGGGGCTGTGTGTGAGTGTGTATTGTATGTATGAGCTGTATGACATGAAACAGGGAGACAAGCAGTAAAAGAAACTAGCATCTCTTTCATTCTTTCACTGTAAAGGTAGGGTGAATACGAGCTAACACAGCTAACACTAGCACGCACAAAAGCTAAAAAAAAAAAAAAAAAAAGAGCTAGTATTATTTTTTTTTAGTATTGTCACAATAATAAATTACAGCAGATACAGGAAAAAAATGTTAATTAAAAATAATCGTTCAGTATCGTCATTGTCTTTGTTTTGAAAATCCTACCCAGACAAACTGGAGGCTATCCATAAGCCTGTTGGCTGATTGTCCCCATTTCTAATCCTTCCACTATTCTGGGCTAACTGGCTGCATAGCTACAAAATAGAGGCAAAGACCCCCCCCCACCACCACCACCCTTTTCCCCATAGTACCTAATTTTGGAATGAAATATAATCAACAGTCAATAGCAAGAGACAAATAACGTTTTGACGCTATTTTAGCAGAACTACCATTTATCCATATGATGCTTTTCTATTTCAAATCTAACAAGTTGAGAAAGTTGCAAGTTTTATTTTGTACGTTTTCTCACCCAACACCAAAATGACCCTTTCCTCAGCATATGTCACCTCATTCTTCAAGTGGGATCTGAAAAAGCATAAATATTAGTTATAATGGTTATAATGATGTCACTTCCATAACTTTTGGAAGTGTAGTCTTTCTTTCTATCTTTTTTTCCAGTCTGATAGTTCAGTTAACAACAAACTACCACTTTCTTGACTTGTAAATGTATCCCTTAACCTGACAAATATATTTATACGTGATGACATCATGAAAAAAGGATCAAAAAATGAGTTCCCCTCACTGCTGACTATAAGAATTTTTTTCCCCAAAAAATAAAATCCCATAGTTCCCAACCAGAAGAGGAAAACTGCATGTCTCCATAAAAAGATAAGATAAGATAAGATAAGATAAGATAAGATAAGATAAGATAAGATAAGATAAGATAAGACCTTATTTATCCCACTGTGGGGACATTTCACAGTTAACAGTGGTAACATACAACAAAGCAAGTGTAGAGAAAAAGACAGAAAAATAACAAACAACTGAAAATGAAATATAGAGAAAAGTAAGAAATGTGGTATTTATATAAATAAAGAACTAGAATTACAATTAAATATTATTTACATATTTATATATACATATTATATAAATAGTCTTATGTGCAAATTTTGACCCCCCCAAAAGAGCAAATAATATAGAAAAAATATAGAAAAAATAAAAGAGGTCATTCACAACAGAAACTACAGCCTATTGCACTTTAACAACCAGGTCATGAAAACAAAAGTTTTTCTGGCTTACCTGGAAAACAAGGTTTTACCATGAATGTTACCATTTTCACCAAGTTTTATGTTCATATATCCCAAAATTGCAACTGTAGTCATGTTTTATCAATGTTTATATATACCAATTTATCATTAATGCATCCAGCATTACATTTTGTCTCAGCATAACAATGATATGTTGTTAAAGCAATTTCTGGATGGATGGATGGATGGATGGATGGATGGATGGATGGATGGATGGATGGATGGATGGATGGATAGATGGATAGATAGATAGATAGATAGATAGACAGACAGACAGACAGACAGACAGACAGACAGATAATGTTTATTGTTTTCACACACCGTACAGCCACGAGAATACAGCACATCACTCATAAACATATGATATAACACAAACCTAAAAACAGCAGTTTCACAACCATATAACATACCTTCCACCACAGACATATCCATCTAACACTTTACAATCTAATGCCATCATTCAGTGGGGTGGGTCACACCCCCTTGTCATAAGCCAATGAAAATGAGATACAATTACCCAGAATGGTATTTGGTGTACCCAGGGTATACCTAGAGGGGAAATCAGGTGTTAATTATATAGCCACAAAACACTTGAACTTAATTCTGATTGTGGAAGGCTGAGAAGCAAAAACAAATACCTCCATAGTCGCTTTTCCATTGACCCTCAAATTTCCACAAATATAACTTGCGCATAAAGATTTGCCTAACGGAAAAACAATTTAGCCAAAACTGTCAATTTTCGATTAAAAGTTTTTGAGCTGGCAAGAGGTGGTTTTTTTTGGGCCTAGCGCAAATGGTATATCATGCAAAACTGCAATAGAAAGACCTTTGTCGACAACTAGAGTCAAGTGAATTTAAAAAAAAAAAAAAAAGCGATGTTGACGGATGTTACAACAAGCGAAAAAGAAACAGGTTGCGGTATATGTGGACACACCAGGAAACCCAACCATTTTTTAAATTTAGAACAGGATAGAGGGGTAATATATAATAATAATAATGAATACTGTATATCTGTAAATCAACATGATATTTATGTTTGTCGCCATGTTTATGGAATGACTACTTGTGTCATCTCATATAATAAATAAACAAACTAGCCATTGCTTTTGTGATTTAATGGAAAAACTGACATTACACACTTCTGTTTTTTCAACATTTAGTCAATATCGGTAAAGTTTTGCACCGATGTTCAATGGAAAAGCAACTAATGACAACTTGCGTTTCTTTGAACAAGATCAATAAACTGCAGTTGTAGTTTAGATGTGAATGAACATCATGTGCAGAAGACAGGAATGCATTTATGAGAATACTAGGCTCTTTCTATTAAAGTGTCATAGAACAGAGGAACATTATTTTTTAAAAATTTTTCCTTAAGAGATACAACTCATCATCAATGTGTGATACTGAGTATAAAGGTTTCAGCCGTTACCACACTTGTCTTTCATTAATACAACATAAGGATCTATCTATGACATTAGGAGGGAATGAACAAAGACACCACTTAAGTCAAACAGTCCCTGAACGCATCTGACCTGAGCCTCAGGCAGCGCTACAGAGACGTCTAAGAGCACAAGTACAACCGGCTCATTCAGTAGCGGTTGGGTGTGTAACTACACATAGTCCAACTCTCGACGTGTTCAAGTGATTGGAAGTTCTGCTAATTTCCAAATGGCTGTAGGCCCTTCCGGCAGCTTTCTAGTTCAAATCTGAAAGCAGAGAGTTGTTCCTTGTGGTTCATGTATATCTGAAATGTCAAGGCGTGATTCTGTCCCTGTGGTCTTGAAACTTGTGAGGCACAGATGCTTTTCCGGACCTTGTGATAGCTGCTAATAGAAACATTTCCATTCGCAGTTTTCGCCTCAGAAACCTAATGACGTGGCTCTGGGATAACTTTGTAAAGCTGCTCTCAAAATTGTGGCCACAGTCTGCCGGTCCTGAGGTGAAGCCACCAACTGCTTTTACTAATACTGACATTAAACCCTCTAAATGTTGATATTTGAGGAGCATTCTGTGCTTTTATTTGGTATCTGGAGGCAAGGATAGAAAGAGACAGTGGATGACATGAAGTAAAGGTTATGGAACCAAACCAAGGGGCAAAGACCTCAGGACCTTCTCATATATTCACATGGATGGTAGAGGTTTCTATTATTGGTACACTGTAAAAAAAAAAAAAAAAAAAAAAAAATCCTGTTGTTTTTACAGAAAAAAACTGGCAGCTGTGGTGTAAAAAACACATCCAAATGTAAACATATTTGCAGAGTAACATGTAGATTTAACATTTTAAACATGTAGATTTAACACTGGATTTAAATGGTAAATGGACTGCACTTATTTAGCACATTTTCTGCACCTTCATGGTGTCCAAAGCACTTCACAAAACCACCAGGTCCAACTGGGAACAATTTAGGGTTCAGTGTCTTCCATGGATACTTTGACATATGGACAGTCAGAGCCAGGATTTGAACCACCAACCCTTTGGTTATTGGACGAGCCGCTCTACCAACTCTACCAACCCATCCATTTACAAATGTAAAATGTTACATTGTTAAATGCTTACTTTTTTCATAACTTTATATATATATATATATATATATATATATATATATATATATATATATATATATATATATATATATATATATATATATATAGAGTGTATATAAGCAAATAAGCCATTATTTCAACATTATGGTCTTGCAATTTAAACGCCACCACATTGTATTTCAATTTACAGTTTTATTTTCTAAAAACAATAGAAATACATAATTTCTACATACAAATCTCGTTTTGTTCACATACTCTTCCTGTAAAAACTACAGCTATATTTGAATCAATCGTTAACACAAAAATCTTTTCAAATAAAAAACTTTGCATTGTATTGTCAGTTTTTTATGTTGCAATTTTACAACTTTTTGGTGTTAATTCTACAGTCATTTTTTACAGTGTACGAACAGCTGTAGTATTAGTTTATCCACTGTTAGTATTTGTATTTGGAGTAGTAGTATTAACAGTTATGGGTATTTGTACTAGTTATTGGTGGTCATACGAGTTTATATTTATACTTATTGTTCAGTTTGCTGTGCCTCCATGTGTCTCACCCCACCCCACTCCCAATCTCTCTCTCTCTTTTCTTTTAACCTTTTTTTTCTTCCTTCCATGTCACTCGGGCCTTTTCGGAAATTTTATTGCAAAGTGCATTGTGGGAATGGCGACCACAATTTGTAATGAGACTAGTACAAAGGCTGAACCCAAATGCAAGACCAGAACACAGATGACCAATTGAGAGTGTTTATTAAACACAATCACGGTAGTAAAAACACAGCACAAAATTGTTAACACGTCTATGAAGGCGTGTGATACTGGACTCTTCGTCCGGGCTGTGAGCGGGGAATATGGATGGTCAGCACGGCCGAGCCGGAGGATTCCCGTCAACACCCCGACTAGGGCAAAACAGAGGATAGTCAAAAAACAAGCCAGGTCATACACAGGAGGGCAATTCAGGAGGCAACAGGACATGAGGGAAAGGCTACTCACGGTCAAGGTCCAGGCGAGGGTCGAAACACAAGGTAACACGTTGGAGGCTGAGGTAGTCAGGGAATAGGCAGAATCAGAGGTCGATGTACGAACCAGGTCAGAACCAGACGAGCAGGCAGACAAGGATCAGGCAGGATCGGTGGTCGGAAGGCAAAAACGGGTCAAGAACGGGCAGACAGACTGACAGGTATCCAAAAACGCTGGTAAGTGAGCACACAAAGGTAGAACACAAACTGGCAAAGGAACAGGGGAAAACACAGGGTTTAAATACACAAGAGGGCGGGAAGACAATTGGACACAGGTGGAGATAATCAGGGAGGAGTCAGGTAATCAGGAGCAGGTGAAACAATCAAGGAGGGGAAGTAAAAACACCAGACATGACACAAGAGGGAAACTTAACAAAATAAAACAGGAAATGACAGAGAAAACAGAAAAGACAGACACAGTCTGGGAGCAGACATGACACAATTTGGCAAGAAAATGAGCCAGATCGCTACAACATAAAATTATACAGTCCACCAGGGTTGTTTTAACGAATGTGTATAGTCAGTGAATGGAGGTAAAGGCCATATTTGGGTTCAGTAGTCACGAAGAGTCAGCAAAATTTCTGCTGCATGGAATTCCCATTCCTACAATACATTTTGTGACAAAATTTCCAAAAAGGTCCGAGTGACATTTTGGTTTGTTATGTAAACAAGTGGACTGTGTTTATGATGGTGTCATCTTTGAAGAGGGAAGTGATTGAGGTGTGTAAGCACCAAAAGACTAATGGATCAGTGATAACTGGGCTATCACTGAGGTTTTAAACATTAAAAAAAACTGCCATGAAAGTCATACGCTACTGTAAGAGTCCGGTTTAGACCAGCTCTAAATGTAAAGTGTTGTTAGATAACTTTTGTTATGATGTGGCACTATATAAATAACATTTGACTGATTGACAGATTGAGCTCCAGTATATAAGTAGTCAAATGGAATACCAACGCAGACTTAGGACATGTTGCTCTTCTCTCTAAAAAACTAAGTAATTTTTCTCAGGACTAATGCTGATGTTATCTGTTTTATTTTGAACCTCTAACAAGTGATCTATCTTTAAAACATAGCTCCATGAATGTAACTTTATATATATAACATATAAATATATCTTAAGAAATTGATTGACAGATGTATGTGACAGCTGGCTCATCTGTTGACACTTTCAGAGCTTTTCTTGATTGAATTCAATGAATTTTCTTTGCCCACAGACAACGCCACTGATAAGACTGTAAAAGGATTTTGTTGTGCAAATGTTTGATGAAGTACACCATTTTAAAAGTCGGAATGCTAGCATTCAGCATTAGCTCATCCCATGCAGACACCTTAATTCTCAGCTTCTTTTGCCTTCAAAAATGCTTCAAAATGCTTTTGCTTCAAAATGATTCTCTAAAAAAACCAACATAATATCACTGTTCCTGTGTCCAGTTCTCATATGAAGTGACCCACAGATGTGGCGTTCATAGTTGACACCCTTCACCAGTCTTGGGTGATACATTATGACAGTAATTTGTATGGAGTAAGTGAAGTAGTTTGATACTTAGTCTGATAGGGAGAATAGAAATGTATGATTTATCACTTTAACATTACATGACCATCTCTATATTTTGACTGGAGTCACACCCAAGATGTTGTGATTCATGATGGAGATCTTAACACCAGAAGTCACTGCAGAAAACCTCAAAGGTTTTTGACTATATTTGAAGGTCATTATAATGAGGTAATTCAGATTAATGGTATGGAAAGCAACCATCTGATAAATGAAACTGGATGTGTTTCGGAGGGTTGGACATTTATTGGAAACTCTTGGAAAAAAAACAAAAAAAAACAGCATTTTGTTTCACTAAGTAGTTCCACCTCTACACGTTCATGCCCTAGTTTCTGTCCATCTGTTGGCACCTCTTTATTACCTGCACAAGGAGCAGAACCCACCTGTTACATGTTCTGTCTTCAGAGATACAACAGCACAGCACTGTTACCTCGCACCTGGACACATCCTGCCCTGATAACCTTCAACCCAAACTTTCCCCTTCAATATGAAATTTTATATGTTCCAACACAAATTATGAGTGAGTTCTTTTCCAGTAAATACTGTAGTACTAGGGTGAATACTCTGTCATGTACACATTTCAGAAAAGACGCTAAGTAAAGCTGATCTTTTTAGGTAAAAGCCTGATTAAAACCTCTTAATACTGGTTTTAAAGCTGCAGTGCTTGATAGTTTATTAGCGTTGTTGCACAAAAATTCTACAGTTCCCATTCAGCATATTCTAATTCAAAGAGTCTGAAAAGACACAAGACTTCTATGTCCACTCCCCACCTGTGTTTTCCAGATGTACACTCAACTATCAACTATTAACTATCAATGCCCAGATTTTGTCAAATCAAATATGTTTTGAAACAAGCAGTGAGGCTAAATACATATTCAGCTGTTAACAGCTGTAATTACTAATCGCTGATCAGATCCTGTCAAATGTGGACATGATGTAGCTGTTTGATTTGTCTTACTTGAACAAAAACACCTGTCAATCAAGGCCTGACACAATAGAAATAATTTGTTTGGTCATAAAATGTCCTTCAGGAATTTACAAAAGGATCATATGTAGAATTAAAAAAGTCCAAAAATGAGACCAGAATGTCATCTGGAAAAATGACTGACTTTGTATTTCTAGAGGGAAATTAAGTAGGAGTTTATGGCTACGTTTACACATAGCCAGGTATCTGCAAAATGGGGATTTTTCTCTGAGTTTATACAACAGTGATGGCCACGCCCACAGAAAACAATGGTTTCTAAAAACTCCGGCCAAAGTGAATATTTCGGCAAATCTCAGTTTTTGTTTGCATGTAACCAGAGTGAAACGGAGATCTCGGACAATACATTTGCGTCACATGTGCAACTAATTACAGTAATGTTTTGTTGTGATTCTTTTCAGGATTCTGATTGGTTAATGGTACTCAACTGTCTCACCACACTACCATCTGCAGACCTGGCATGCTTCTGACAGTGTAGATATATGGAGCCGTGAAAATGAAGATTTTTCTGAAAACAGTCATGTGAGCACGAGGGTTTTTTTTTTTTTTTTCTAAATGGAGAAGTGGAAATATCGGTTTTCCAAAATATGATAGCCAGGGTTTTTGAAGGCAGCATCAGTGGTGATCAGTGCTTTTTCATCTGAAGGTACTACTATACTGACTTCATTTTGGGGTAGTTGGGGGTCAGTCCTATGTTCCCCAGTTCCCATGTAGAGTTAGGTATAAAAGATTAGGTTTAGGGACCCAGGGGACCCGACTTAGGCACCTGGGAACATAGGCACGAGGGAATATAGGTATGCTCCCAGGCAATTTGTTGTTGCCACTTGGGCTAAATACATTAACTTAAAGTTCTCTTTCAGGGTCTAATACACAGTTTTTGGCCTTACTCTAGTCCCCAACATGAGGAAAGATTCATTAAACTTTCACTGAAAATCAGGGATCTGTGAAAAAGGTTCTATTTTTTTAATGCTTATTTTGTTGCACGTTAAATAATGCACAAATTTTTTTTTTTTAAAATCATAACTGTATTTTTTCTATAATTGTTACATTAATTTGGCAGATGGGTTAAAGTATATTTCCCTTTTCTTTCTCTCTCATACACACCACTCTATTCCATGTACATATACATGCACTGATATGAAGAGCTTCTCAATCTCCAACAGATGTTCTCATCATTATTAACTAATTGTAATCTATGGCTGGTCACATTCATCACATGTATCATACTGCAAAACCGCAGGTAACAAAGCTGGCCTTCTATGAACAGTGACAGACATGACAAATATGTCATCACTTTTCATTTCCCTTTTGCCCCACATATCATGTGTTAAGCATGTGGTGGAAGGCGCATATATGTGCAATGGCGTGTGTACATAAAAGACAGATTGTATGTTGGAAGTGTACTGCATCGCCGTTTGGAAGGAGCCTTGGGGAGCGGGGGTGGGGCGGAGGGGGGATGGGAAGGCACATGTTCCAGTAGATTGTCCTTCCAGACTAAGGGTTCTCAGGTTTAAACCTTGGTCTATGAGAACACGTGTCCCTGAAGGGCTGCTTTTCTGGATCTGACCCTGACCTCTGACATTTATGGACAAAGGGAGGGAAATAGAGAAGATGATTAAATATATTAAGTTATTAATCACCTTATTCACTGACAAATACCATGCAACAATAGATGTGATGAACATAATTTTAGATTAAATACTATTGTTCCGCAAGGAGTAAAGGATGGAGGTGAAGGGATGAGAGGGGCAGGGGCTAGAGAACGAACAGCTGAAGAGGTGAAAGAGGTCAGATGAGATGGACGAACTCTGGGAGTGGGGCACTTCTTATGCCGCAGTTCCACTATGTCAGGGGTGTCAAACTCAAGTTAGTTTAGGGGCCTCATTCAGCCAAATTTGATCTGAAGTGGGCCGAACCACTGAAATAATAACATAATAATATATACATAATGTCAACTCCAAACTTTCCTCTATGTTTTAGAGCGAAAAAAGTAAAATTATGCCATCAAATTGTTTACATTTATCAACTATCCTTTAAAATAATGTGAATATCATGAACAAACTGAAATTTCTTAAGAAAACTAAGTGCAATTTTAATGATATTATGTCTCAGTTTATCATTTACACATGTAAATTACAACTTACAAATCACAGTGCATCAACAAGTAGACAAAACGTTTAATAACAGGCAGAATATGGGAAAACTTGTTCTTCAGACATTTCAAAATGTTCTTATTTGTTCAGGTTATTTGCGTTTTTGTGAAATGATAGTTTGTTTTAGTATGAATACAGTAAAATGACATGAACATTGTTACATTTACAAAGACAAAAATTTGGAGTTGTGAGTATTTATAGGTTATTCTGATAGTATTTTACTGATCTGACCCACTTGAGATTAAACTGGGAACCTGAACTAAAATGATTAATATCTTCGGTGTAATTTTTGCATTTCACAAATTCATCCCAGGAGCCAGACTGGACCCATTGGCGGGCCGGATTTGGCCCCTGGGCCACATGTTTGACACCTGTGCACTATGTGGTACTGGCTCAACTCGACCTGGCCTTTTTGTGTTTCCATTATGTAAAAAAACCTGGAATCTGGTACCCAGTACTACTGTTTTAGTATTTGCTCGGCCAAGGTTCCAAAACAGGGGAAGACATACTAAAACATGACGTGTAAACACTGTAGACCACTGATTGGTCAGAGAGTTGTCTCTGCATCATTGCATCATCAATGTGTGACATGCCATTTGGAAGTTTACAGTAAATATCCCAGTAGGCCAGGGCTGTCAAACTCATTTTAGTTCAGGGGCCACATTCAGCCCAATTGGATCTCAAGTGGGCCAGACCAGTAAAATGGTAACTGTGGAAAAAAGGAAAATTATATTATGAATAGGTTTATATCTACAAAGTTTCCTTAAAAATCTGAATAACATGAACAATTTGAATTGTCTTAAGAAAAAGAAGTGCAATTTTAACAATATTCTGCCTTGGTTTATCAGTTTATCATTTACACATGTGCATTACAATTGCACAAAACATTTAGTAACAGGCAGAATATTGGTAAAATTGCATTTACATTTTTTAAGACATTTCTGTTTGTTCATATTTGTTCAGGTTATTCACATTTTTTGTAAAAGTATAGTTTCGTAATGTAAACATTTTCATGTAATTTTACTTTTTTACACCAAAAAAATATAGAGAAAATTTGGGGTTGTCATTATTTATAGGTTATTATGATAATATTTTACTGGTTCTGACCCACTTGAAATCTAATTGGGCTGTATATGTCTGTATGTGGAACCAGGATTAAAATGATTTTGACTCCATTGATTGTTAATATCCTCAGTGTCATTTTTGCATTTCGCAAATTCATCCCGCGGGCCAGATTGGACCCTTTGGCGGGCTGGATTTGGCCCCCGGCCCGCATGTTTGACACCTGTGCAGTCGGTTAATCCATGATGACAGCCCACAAAACAACACCATAATCGGTCGAGGAGGTTCAGACATTTCTGTCCTTGGTGGCCGATGGAAAGATTCAGTGTGAGCTTGACAGGGCAACACGCAATGAGCAAGTTCATCAGTAACTCTGAGCGGACGTCACCAAAGTCACGTGCAGTGTCGGTATGATGACGTACAGGTGCTCTTAAGTCAGTAGTATCCTGTAATGGAAATGGACCCCAGGAATAGTACCGAGTACCTGAGTCGAGTCGAGCTGGTACCACATAGTGGAATTGCAGCATTAGAGATGTTCGGCTCCTTGTTCCCCTGTTATGCTCAGTCTAGGGGTTGCCAAGACGCAACATGGTGTGAGACTCCCCTCCCTCCATGTCCCTGAACAAACAGGAGCAAGCTAAAAAAGACAAATGACCAGCAATCACGCAACTGCAATTTGAGATATTTATTTATAAAAAATAGACAGTTAAATCCGGTAGGGAATCAAAGTAACAAACATAAACTGAATCATACTCCAAGCTCAGTACGCTGACCTACAAACACAAACCAAGGAAACCAAAATACATCAATCTTACCTATACTCCTAACTAGGCCTGTAACGGTGCACGTACCGAACTGAACCGTTTCAGTACACACCTGTTCGGTTCGGTACACAGCTGTACCGAAACGGCACAGTGTGATGAGAAAAAGAAAAAGGAATGAAAGACGTCGTTCGATGCGGAACTTTAAATCCGCGCAAGTTTCACACAGACTTAATAAAGGAGCACACATTGACCCGAAATATGAAATAGCAGTTGATATAGGGTTAAAAAAAACAACAAATATGATGTGAACCTGGAAGGAGGAGACTGAAGACCCTCCACCATCAGTCCAGTCCAGTTTGGATCAGTTCAGGTTCAGGTGAAAGACAACACCGAGGAAAGAGACGTTAATAAGACGGATGTTGTTTCGCCCCTAGGAACTACGGTAGTTCTAAAACACTGACACTAGCTCTGTCTGTCTGTCTGTCTGTCTGTCTATCACGCACGCTGTATAAAAGAGGAATAAATAGAACATTGCAAGTATGTAAAGTTTCACTTTCGTTTCACAACAGCGTTCGTTACATTAGTTATGGACCGCACCCCCAGGTATATAACTGCGCCTACCCCCCGGCTCCAACAAAAAAAAAAAAATCCCCCGTGCACACAGGCACACACAAATACACACAGTGTCCTAAACAGTTTGTTCTCTGTCCTAAAATAAATAATTTGGTTCATTTTGTTGTCAAAGTTTCTCTTCAGTTTGTTTCAACAGAATACCAGTTTAGCCTCTTGTTAATGTTGCATTTCATGTGGATTTTTTTTGTTATTTTTATGCAGAATGTGAACTGACAGAACTGTGATTAGATTTTTCTTGTTTGTTTGAAACTACCTTTCAGGGAAAAGTGCAATACTAATATTTAAAATACATTTAGTAATATTAATAATTTATTTTATTTTCTATTTGATTTGTAGCAGCAGAATTATATTATTCCTGTTTTCTATATTCTATTGTCTCCAAAAAATTGGGGGAAAATGTTAAAAAATTCATAAATGCATTAATATACATTTTGAGGGGTTTTCTTTCTTCCCGTACTGAACCGAAAAAAAAAACCAAACAAACCGTGGCTTTGAAAACCAAAAACGTACCGAACCGAAAACAGGCCTACTCCTAACAGAAAAACAGGAGAAAACTTAAAGAAAAAGATTCCCTCCTTTTGTGTCTGTCTATACAAAGCTCTCCAACAGGGGGTTCCTGCTTTAAATTTCCCGGCTCATCACTGAGGAACCAATCAGCAGCAGCAGCAGACCAACACCACACCTGCAGCTCATCCTCCATCAACCACTATCTGTTAGGAAGACAGACAGAGAACACCCAACAATGCACAGAAGAGAACAGAAAAGCCACGAAAAATACAACAGAATCACAATCGACACAGCACATTACAGAATCAAAATCGCTAACCCTTAACACCCCCTTTTTCCTGTAATGAAAGAAGTGAAAAGAAGAAAATAAGTGCTGGGGGGATGAGCGTTTTGAGCAGTGATACAAAGGGAAAAGAACAGAGGTTAGACATGTCTATATAAGTAGGAGCAGGAAATTGAATTACATGAGCCATGTTCTCTGTTCATGGACTCCAGAAAGTTCTAATGACTTGATTCATGTGGTATCCTCCCTGTATTGCTGTTGCTATCTCAGCTGTACATCTATATATTTTTTCTGACAGTAACTGTAATTGAATAACAAATAAGGCATGTTAAACCTGGTTCCTGCTTTCTGGAGGTAAGACGACAACAGAGGCAGGTTATTTAATAATCTCATGTAAGATTGACTGGTTTCACCAAACTCATTTATGTTTGTCTTTTAAACCAAAAACACTTGTAGGAATGTATATGTTAACCTTAATTCATTTAAAAGGCTCATGGTGCTTTTAAAGCTCCGATAACACCTGCTTAACTTTAGATACTGTTTGTCGGTTAACCCTTTAACCCCTGAGACATTATTTCAGGTGGACGGCTGCTGTGAACTTTCATCTGTTCCAGGTTCATAGAAGCTGCTGTGTGTGTGTTTGTGTTCCTTTTCTTCAGTAGTTTTGTTTTACTGTGCGTTTTAGGGTCAAAACGGGGTGAAATAACAGAAAAAGACAAAGAGGAATTGAAGTTTTACAGGTTTTTACTAAATAAGGCACTCAGAATGTACATCAGTAAGAGATTTAGGATGCTGAACATGAACTGTGAACTGGAACACACTGAAAAACAAGGATTTGAATTTGGGCTCTGGGCTCTTTTTGGCATCTGGTTGAACTCCAAAAACCAGTAACATGGTCAAAACTCAACAAAAATACAGTAAAATTATGTAAAGTAAGAAAACAGAGCATGCTCAGATGACTATGGAAAGCACAAAGTCTATAGACCTTTTTCACAACTCCTGTATTTTTGACTATAAATACAATCGTTGTGGAATTCTACTTCCTCACCTATCAGGGCAGGTATGGCACAAGCGAAGAACAAGAGTTTTTTAGCGTTCCAGGTTACTCTTGTTATGCCCAAAAGCAGCCATAGTTGTCTTTTCATTTTTTTCCTGTGAACAGTGAGGTTACGCAGAAATGGATTCAGGTGATCCGGTGGGATGAAGGAGCAAAGTTTGTGATTAAAAAGGGTAGTACGTATGTCAGCAGGAGACATTTACGTCCGAAGATTACGTGGTGGGCAAGGCAAGGCAAGGCAAGGCAGATTTATTTGTATAGCACAATTCATACACAGGGCAATTCACAGTGCTTTACAAAAATGGAAAAGAGACAGGTTAAAAACACACAATTACAATTAAAACATAATCAATAAAACATAAATAATAATCAACTAAAACAAAGTAAAAGGTCAGAGTGCAGATAGAACCCTTTCAGTTGTTCTATGCACAGTTGAACAGAGCTGTTTTCAGCCTGGACTTAAACACTGTCAGAGTACAGGTCTGTCTCATGTCATCAGGAAGACTGTTCCAGAGTTTAGCTGCATAGAACTGAAACACAGCTTCACCTGTTTAGTCCTGACTCTGGGCACCAGCAGGAGACCAGTCCCTGAGGTTCACAGGGTCCGAGATGGTTCATATGGGACCAACATGTTACAGATGTACTTTGGTGCTAGACCATGGACAGACTTATAAACAAGCAGAGCTGTTTTAAAGTCTGTTCTCTGAGCCACAGGAAGCCAGTGCACAGATCTGAGCACAGGACTGAAATGGTCGTACCACCTGGTTCTAGTCAGGACTCAAGCAGCAGCGTTCTGAATGTACTGCAGCTAGGGATGGGAATCAAGAACCGGTTCTCAAAAAGAGACATTTAGCTTGATTCCTTGGAATCGTTTGCTCGTCTGTTTAACAATTCTGCTTAGTGATTCCGCCTTCATTGCACATACGCGATAACGTCACGCGTACACTGCATTGTTTTGGTCAGAATGTAGCCGACATGGCGTTGAGGCAGAAACGGTCTAAACAGACGACACCAGGTCCACTGGAACACTGTCAAAGCTTCCATGGCTTCAAAAGGGTGGAATCCCTCCAATCTGCTCAAACATTTGTCCACAGCATGTGATTCATTTACAGGAATGTCACGTATTTGAGATGCTACTTAGCGGTGCTTGTGAATGTAGCGGCAGAGTGAACGCTGGGCCCAGTTCCGGTGCCGGTAACAAACGTCGTACCCAAATACAAATTTCTGAAGGTATGGGAAAGGAAATGAGGTGCACAACAACAGGAGACAAGCCGAGCTGAGTCGAACTGTCTTCACATAGTGTACATACGGCAATAAAGGAAATAGTACAGCGTCTTTAGTTTCACTTTCACTGCACGCCGCCGCCACCCCGCCCCACCCCCCCTGAACCAGGCCCGGCATCATCTGTTATTATTATTTGTACATACTATATATGGCATATTTTCTGTGCAGAGATGGAAATATAAATGACAGTTATTACAAACACACCTGTTTGTACTCTTTTATTCCCTCACCCAATGAGAAACGATAAGGAATCGGATCGATAAGCAAAATCGATAATGGAATCGGAATCATTAAATTCTTATCGGTTCCCATCCCTAACTGCAGCTGTCTTACAGCTCGTTTAGAGAGGCCAGTGAGAACATCGTTACAGTAGTCTAACCTGCTAGAGATAAATGCATGAATAAGTCTCTCTAAGTCTGGTTTAGAAAGTAAACCTTTGATTCTGAGTGGTGGGAGTCACTGTTCAGTGTCCGAGACCTGGGGCTGTTCTTAGCCTTTTCTCATGGAACAGCTTCATTTCTGTTCAGAAAAGTACATAAACACAAACGTTCCCTGAAAAAAAGGTGAAATGATGATAGCATTGGGCTACCATTACTGTCGTTACATAGAAGACGTCCACTTACAGAACCTAAACATATCAAACTGATTCCATAACGCTTCATTCAAAGCAGTCTATGACGCTATAGTTTAGGTCACCTGTACATTAGACATAAATATGTCTAGTAAACCTGCTAATGACTTGTCATTCTACCCAGCACTTCAGTAACAACCTGATCGCTCTCGACTTACTGTGATATTTATGGACAAATTCCTTGTGGAAAAATGTGTACCCTTTATTGATTTAGTTCTTATTGGTTTCTGAGTTTTCTTCAATGAACCTTGCAACATCTGCAAATGTAATATTTGGCAAATCAGTCAGGCAGGTTGTGTACACTCTTATCCATTTTGTCTCACTGTGTTGAAGCTTGGCAGGAAGTCCTTTTTCGCGATGATTATGTATTTCTGGCAAGTGTGAAAAAAGTTATTTCTATCAGTGTGTTTGGAAATGTTTACCATTGAGTAAAAGGATTGAATTTTTATGAGTAATTAAAATAAATCATACGTTCAGAACGCCCACCACACACATTTCAGGGGTTAAAGGGTTAAAGACGAAAATCTAAAACAGTGTCAGAAAAGATGGTTCAAATGCAGTTGGTAACATTTCATCCATGCCATGATCAACTCTCAGGTTGAGGTAAAAACTAAGAAGTACTGGATCCCTCAGTGACAAATTATGTTGACATTATGGGCTGGATCTACCAATTTGTGTACTAATTTGTGAGTATAAAAATGTGTGCTATGAGTTTGCACACATTTTTATACATAAACCTTTAGTAGATCCGGCTCTATGTGTGTATATGGTTAGCAGTAATGTACAGTGATTGACTTAACCAAACCAGCTTAAGTCAATGTCATTGAACTAAAAAAAATGCAACTGTAACTGAATGTCCTACACTGCTGACACAGAAAGAAATGGAAAAAGAAAGAGTTTAAACCAAGTGGATGAATACAAATGGAGAACGGGTGAATAGGTGAAGGAGAGACGGGCAGGTTGAGGTGGAGAAGAGAAAGCAGATTAAGCAAAAAGCATTTGATGAAGCTCGCTTCGAAAGCTAAACCAAACATAATTAACAACGTGTGAAGTTTACTTAGGGCTCCAAATGATTTCAGATTAATGTTTGCATTTGCAAGAGCAAACAGGGTGCGTTATTCATTTGATGTTCATGAGCAATCTACTTCATAATGTGTTTGTTCCCGCTGATGGGGTTTGCATACATATGAAAACGTATAATTGCCTGTCTACGTGAGTATGTACCTGTGATAATATTCCATGTGAAGGGTTAATAGAATAGCCAGGTAGCTATGGAAACAGAACAGAGGTGTGTGTGAGTGTGTGTGTGTGTGTGTGTACACATTCATCAGGAGGTTCTGTACGTTCACCATCTATGCCCCTGATTTGATAAGCAGACCACACAGCTAGAGTTCTTTAACAAGAACAAGAATTTGGAGGGGGGGGTTAATTGTGTAAACATAATATAATATCCGTAATCATGTTTACATTTGTTTAATTCTTTTCATTAATAAAGACTGGACTGTTTCTATCTACTGAGGTGGTGGGTCCACCATGTTGTGCTGACCTGACCTGACCTGCTCTTTCTCCCCTTTTTGTGTGTTTTGTGGTGGGGGTATCCAGTGTGGACGTGCATTATTTATTACTATATGTCTGAATATGGACCAGATTGGGGTTTGCGCTTGGTGCAGCAGTCATGGGGTGTTCAGTTGGCTTTAATGTGAAACTCCACTACTAGATGTCCCTAAATAACCACACACTGACACATTAATTTTCCTTAAAAATAGTAATTGTGGAGAAAGACATTACTTGTCACCAGAGGATTTTATTACTGGTTTGCACAATAATAGAAAATATAGAAAAAAATATCAACAGCAGTCAGTGATTAGAGACAAATGGGTTTTTTGATTGCATTTAAATTATGTCACCATTTACACGTGATGATTGTCAATTTAACCCTTTGTCGGCCAAGTGACTATTTTACAAGACAGTGACAGTAACAGTTCCAGTGAGGACAGTGAGGCAACAATCTCAGGTCCAATGTGGTCTACAGGGTCTGTAAGGTCCACCTCTACATGAACAGTGAGTGGACCTGCTTTGTTAGGTACCATGAAGTAATGGTACTAAAGTAAGGAATGATGTTCAAAGGGAGAATGTGGATGTGGACAGGGGTCTGGATCAGCACTGATGTTACTGAAATGTTCTACAAGTGATGTTCTACTGTTCTAAAATACATGTTCCTTTCACCTTACATATATTTTTCCTTCAAATCCCTTTTAAAAACTCATTGATTTAAGATTGCTTTTAATGTTTAATTGTTTTATATTCATATACCTGCCTTTTGCACCTGCTTTTTATCTGTTTTAATGTGTTTGGTTTCTGTTCTTATTTGCTTTATGGAAAGTTTCTTTGAGTACCATGAAAAGCACTATACATTTTTTTTTTCTATTTTTTTCTATACTTCCTGGATTTTTTTTTTTTTTTTTTTTGGCCACTTATGGGTAAGGAACTAAATATGGTAACTTCATTAACCATGGTGAAATGAACATGACAAAAAAACTTGAAAAATTTCACAAGAGGAATAAACTCTTTTTATGTCCTCCAATAACACACTAAAGGTGGAAATTTTGAATTTCAGAGTATTTCTATGAGTGAACTATTAAGGGTTAAAAGATGATTTTAGAATGAAGATAAAAGATAATGAAGTCACTTCCATGACTTTCAGGTGTCTACTCTTTATATTTATGTATTTTCACAGTCTGATGTTTCAGACAGTTTTACAGCAAACTGACTTTATCGACTCGTAAAATGATCTTTTAAAGCATCATATCGTTAGCCTCATAGCATAATTGCCTAAGTCATACACAAATGGACAAAAGTATTTGGACACATTGAATTCAGGTGTTTCTTTTCTAATGGCTGTGGCTCAGGTGGTAGAGTAGGTCGTCCAATAACCGAAGGGTTGGCAGTTCGAATCCTGCTCTGTCCTAGTCAGTCCGTTGTGTCCTTGGGCAAGACACTTCACCCTCCCTGCCTCCAGTGCCACCCACACTGGTGTATGAATGTTTGGTGGTGGTCGGAGGGGCCGTAGGCACAAATTGGCAGCCACGCTTCTGTCAGCCTGTCCCAGGACAGCTGTGGATACAAATGTAGTTTACCACCACCAGAGTGTGAATGTGAGAGCGAGTGAATGATGGGTTAATAATGTAAAGCGCTTTGGGTGTCTAGAAAAGCGCTATAGAAATCCAATCCATTATTAACAGGGGTCTGGGATACAAAACAACAATGACAAATGTCATAACATAGTTTTATATTGTGATAAATATATCGATTATTAATATTGATATTTATATGTCAAATTAGTATGAACAGGACATCTTACAGCTGTAGACATGATGTGTCCCAATATTTTTGTCCATATAAACATCAATATTTACTATTTTAGTTTAATGGTAGATTTTTTTGTCCTCAGTGAGATGTGAAGAAAGCAGATGGTTAGTTGAGGGAGCGAAGTATTATTTACAGTCAGAGCAGGAAAAATATCTTAGAAATTTAGAGGTAGAACATATAAAACAATATTCATGGATAAAAAACAAAACAAAAAAAACAAAAAAAATTGTTGATAAATTATGTAAATACCATCTCTGAGGCAAAGATGTCAATTTAAACCAAACTAACCAATGCAATGATATTTATCCCAATATAAAACTATATTATGACATTTGTCATTATTTTTTTGTATCCCTGACCCCTGTTAGAAAAGAAACGGTAACACTTTAGAATAAGTACACACTATGAAGCATTAGTTAAGCATTAACAAGTACTGAATTCATTATTTATAAAGGATATTTCTGACATGAATACTCATTAGTATATGGTTTATAAGCACAGTTATTAATGTTTTACTGATCATTCATAATCCTAATCATCCATCATTCAATCATGCAGTTTGTTTTAATAATCCCATATGTTGTGTCTTTCCTTTGTAAGAATAACTGAGACTTTTGTGAGTCTTTAGGCATTGCCAACCTTTAAATCTCATTTGTAAATGTTTTATATGGCATAGATAGTGCACACTTTAGATGAGCTCACACCATATACTTAATTAATGAGGAGTAAGTGCTTTATAACTACCTGAAATAATGGATTCCTGTATTAATAACTGTTTATAAGACATCCATTGGAAAAGAAATTTGTGAGTTAGTATAAAATACCCACTAACATATTCACTAACCATTAGTATATGTCTGAATACAGTATGTGCGTGCATAAATGCACATCATAACTGGTTTGTAAGTGATGCAATACAAAATGTTTACATGCTGAATCCGTAATTTATAAAAGTATGAAAATACAATCATTAAGTACATTGCAGATGTGCTTATTAATGATGAATAAAACCATTATAACTGTGCTTATAAACCATATATTAATGATTATTCATGTCAGAAATATGCTTTATAAAAGATTAATTCAGTATTTTTTAATGCTTAACTAAGGCTTCATAGTGTGTACTTATTATAAAGTGTTACCAAAGAAACACCTGAATTCAACGTGTCCCATTACTTTTGTCTATATAGTGTATGACTTAGGCTATTATGCTATGAGGCTAACGATATGTGTAAATAATGACATAATTCAAAGGGTATCAACAATTCCATGTCTACTGTTTTTTTTCACAACATAAGATCTCATGAAGCGCAGCCAGTACAGGGAGGACATGGGCTTTCTATAAAGAGGATAAAGACACTAGATTCATAGTACCTGTGTGGAAGTGCATCAAAAAAAAAAAAAACACGGTAGAGAATATCATATATATAATGAATGGAAAAATGAGTAGATCACAGATGTATGTTTGCTGTTTTGTTAAATTTTGCTCATGATACGCACCAGAAAATGAACCTGAACCTAAACTTCTTTTCTATTATTTACTGATTGAATAAAACTTTCCCTGTGGAACAATATGTTAAATTTTTCTTTTCAGTTACTGTTGTGTATCAACCACAGTATAATAAAGTGTAAAAGAATTATGCAAAAAAAAAAAAAAAAATCATGTTTAAAATGTAACACAATATCATCAATTATTTTCCCCTGGCAAGCCTTCCCCCGGCACAAGCTGAACAGACAAACAATAAAATGAGCACATATACATTATTAACACTTACTCTACATGCATGTAACATATGGCATGCGTATAGGTCAGCCATGTCAGCATAATACATAAACAAATACCTTCTGCTCCACTTTCCTTCACAATGACACATATACCATTTATGAAAATCACATGGTATATGTTTATGTAAAGTCGAGTTACATGTTCCTACAAATTTAAAGGAAAGTTTAACACATGCTTGCCCCCAGATTCATGTGCATTTCATCATTACTAAATATTATGAATTTGTGTACCTGCACATTAAATGCTTCCAACAATGTACAAATTTAAAGAAATATGTAAACTATTTACAGTCACAATTTGAATATTTTTTATTTGGTCACTTGTCACTTTGATATTTACTGAATGTCGAAAAAACAGAAGTGCGTAATATCGGTTTTTCCATTAACCCTTTCATGCATGAATTATGAGAACCTTAATCAAGATTTTTTTTCATGAGTGTTTTTATTCCTCTTTAGGCATGAAAAAAAAACAATGGGATTGAATTTTTTTTTTTAAATCAACCTGTTTTTCATGGAGTTACAAAAATGTCCACTCAGCTACACCATGAATTTTATTCTTGAAGCAAAGAAACATGTATTTAAAACCCAATACCATAAAATGATATGAAAACAGTGAAATGAAACCATGTTTAATGCAGCTAATCTGATGTTTTCTCACATTTTAACATATTCTAATACTAGTTGTTACTCACTTCATGGACATAATATGCAAAAAATCAATATTAACAATTGATTTCCACTCAAGAACCAACCAAGAACAGCAAAGTTACAATAATGGTATGAATTGCAGTTTATGAGATGATGCATAAGTGTCCACTGTGTTGGTTGATATGGCACTAAAACCACAAAACCTATGAATATACAAGATTAAAGCTGTAGAGTAACTGTCCACTGTAGTGACCACTATGCATGAAAGGGTTAAATCACAAAGGTGATGATTTATTTCTTTATTATTGCGAGATGACAAGAGAAGTCATTCCTTAAACATGGTGATAAACATAAATATCACATTGATTTATAGATATATTCATTACTATTATGTATCAGCCCTCTAGTTGAATTAAAAAATGATTTGGTTTCTTGGTGTGTCCGCGATGTTGCTTTTAAAATTCTTCTTCTTCCCTTGTTGTAACGTCCGTCAACATCCATTTCTTTTTATTCCCGTGACTCTAGTTGCAGAAAAAGGTCTTTCCATTGCAGTTTTTGTATGATATACCAATTTCGCTACACCTGAAAACCCAGATAGCAGTTACCTTTGGGCCGGATCTGCATTAAAGCCTTTACATCCGTTTATAGCTTACATCCATTTTCTGACTTTGGACCAAATCTGCATCTGATCCATCTTTCAGCTCTCTCTAGCAGTTCCGGAGTTGTGCTGGTTTACGAATTCAGCGCAGAACAGTCTCCCATCACACAACCAAGACTGATTTTCAAAGTTGTAATGCTGATCTGGACCAGAATCGTAATATGAATCTGGACCAGAGTTGTAATACAAATCTGGGCCGACAGGATTCTTATGTATATTCTAGGTGTGACTGAACGGAGCTGGGCCAGAGCTGGACCGTTTCGTATTAGATCCGTTTTGTGGAGCAGTACCTGTTTTGGCCTGATGTGCGTTTGGACACCGGGATGGATCTGCCAAATGGTTTCGGGGCAAGTCGGTGTGCGATTCTGTTCCAGATCTGTCCCAGTATCTCTTTGCTATCTGGGAAACCACCTCTTGCCAGTGCAAAAACTTTTCATAACAAAAACAAGAGTTTGGGTGAAACTGTCATTTTTCTGTTAGGCAAATTTTTTATGTGCAAGTTCTATTTACGTAATTTGAGGGTCAATGGAAAAGCAACTATTTGAATCATTTGTTAAGCTTATAAAATAAACAATAGGTATATAGACAACAGTCAGGCAGATACTTTATTGACAACTTATTTCCTGCCCGTGCAAGGTGACAGCTAACAGGGCAAGACAGCGTCATTTCAGGTTGTTCATCTTTGTTTATATTTATGTATTAATTTGTGTTTAATTGTGAAAGAGTAGTTTTGTAAATGTAAATATTTTCACAGTGTAATCTTATTTTTTCACTTAAATTTTTTCCACATAATTTTTCACATAGAAAATTTGTAGTTGTCATTATTTATGGGTTATTGTGTTATTATTTTTACATGAGATCACATTGGTCTGTATGTGGAACCTGAACCATAATGATTTGGACAACCTTTTTGCACTTTCATCGTGCGGGCCGGAATGGAACCTTTGGCAGGCCAGATTTGGCCCCCGGGCCGCATGTTTGACACCTGTGTTCTGATGGGTCACACATATAGGAAAAGACATGGAGGCTGGGCTGGTAGGCTGGTTCATCCACTGATGATAAATCCTCTATGACTGGTAGGCCTTCTGCTCCTGCCTTCAGTCTTTGAGACGTCCACATCTACCTTATCCACCAGCGTAAGTCCACCAACTGAGGTGCACTTGTTGAGGTGGTGACAGAGAAACATCCCTCTGACCTGCTGTCGTTGTTGTAGGATGGTCATCGAACTCCTCAAATTAAAGATCAGGAGGGACGTCTGTTTCATTTTTATTTGGATGCTATTCTTGTAGTTATTGTTAGCTGCAGCTGATAAAAGGGTTGCATTCCTGTTTCCCAGGCTGATGCTTGTTGATGTTGTCACGGGACCTGACCTCAGACCTGTGAGGGTGTGTTTGATTTGTTGGCAGGCTGTATGATGTTGCACCTGCATTTTCTAAATGAAAATGATTAAAAATGTATCTTTAAGTTTAAACCAATAGTTATCACAAATAGGCCACGCAATAATCAATATTTCTAAACAAAACTTCGTAGTACTTCAACTAATAATTACAATATCTTCACTCACACTGGTGTATGAATGTGTTTGAATGTTTGGTGGTGGTCGGAGGGGCTGTTTGGCGCGAATTGGCAGCCACGCTTCTGTCAGTCTGCCCCAGGGCAACTGTGGATACAAATGTAGTTTACCACCACCGGAGAGTGAATGTGAGAGTGGATGAATAATGGATCAATAATGTAAAATGCTTTGGGTGCCTTGAAAATGCTGTAGAAATCTAATCCATTATTTTTATTATTATCAGTGTTGGGCAAATTACTTTTAAAAAGTAATTAGTTATAGTTGCTAGTTACTTTCCCCAAAAAAGTAATTAAATTAGTAACAGAATTACTCCTTCATAAATGTAATTAGTTACCAGGGAAAGTAATTATTGCGTTACTTTTTCAAAAAACCTTCAAATATGTAAAAGGAAATTGATTTTTGAGTGGGTTTCATGGGCCAGAGGTATAGAGTAGAACAGTAGACAGGTACTTCATACCATGACTTTGGTGAGGCTGGGGTCCACCAGGGCCCGGCTTTTCCACCACATAAGTTCATATGTGCATTTATAGGAAGAAGATGCTCCTCCAGTTAATCCCACATCTCCATAATTCCCAACACTGATTATTATCATTATTATTATTATTATTATTATTATTATTATTATTATTATTATTATTATTATTATTATTATCTTCTTCTGATTTGCCTTTGTGTGCCAGCAGCCTGACTACACAGCGTCCAGACACATGTGCAGCTATGCCTCTGATATGAACAGAATAAATGGACAGACAGACAGACCCCTTTGATCCCAGTCTGGTACACTGCAGTTTCATGCTGTATAAATGTATTATATCTTCGTTAAATGCTCTAAGTAACAGAGGCCTAGTCATGGAAATGGTGGATTTGCAATGTGCAACTATTGACGTCTTTCACCGCCGCTATGATTGAGTCATGCCTTGTGACAGAAATTACATATGTAGCTGTAATAAGCAATGCAAGTTGTTCCATAAAGTGTGTGCTGTGTGATATAGCTTTCAGCTGTTTGCTGAGACGTTACATACGAGGTCATGGTCAGGGTTCTTCTGATCAGTATGTTGATAATACTTTTGTTTTGGAACTGTGCCATAAATCCCAGTTAATCCAATCATGTGTAATGGCTGAGTTATATCATAGTCTAGTTGCAGGGTTTATACCTTCTTGAGATTCCTTTAAATTGTTCCATAACTTTTTTTTTTTTTTAACTTTTGAAAGATGTAAATACAGTGGCCGACAAAGGCCAAGCACATTGCCCAATGCGTCTAATTTTATGCCGCGTTGCCACTACATGTACCGGCTCAACTCGACTCAACTTGGCTTGGCCTTTTTGTATTTCCATTATGAAAAAGGACCTGGAATCTGGTACCCGGTGCTAGTTTTTTGGTATCACCTCCGCCGAGGTTCCAAGCGATACTAAACCATGATGTATAACACTGCAGACCACTGATTGGTCAGACAGTTATCTCTGTGACCCGCCGTTTTACATAAAACAGATGCGGAAGTGGACAGTAAATATAGCGGTACATTAATCCACATGATAACAGCCCAAAACTACACCTTGGTCAGTCGAGGTGGCCGACGAAAAAATTCAGACGAGACAACATGCAACGAGTGAGTTTTCAGCAACTCTCTGAGCAGACGACATGGAAGTAACGCGCTGCATCACTATGACGTCCAGGTACTGTAAAGTCTGTAGTATCCTGTAATAGAAACGGTCTCCAGGAATACCGAGTCGAGCCGAGCTGAGTCAAGCTGGTTCCACGTAGTGGAAACGTGGCATTAGAGAAAACAGCTGCAAGTACAGAAACTATGCAAATTCACAAACTCAAACACAAGTCTAAATGAGCTACAAAAAGAGGAACGTAGTGCAAATGAAAAAATGCGCTGCAAAAAACAAAAACACATGCATAATCATCAAATGCTCTGCAAATAAAGAAATGATTCAAACAAAGAAAACATCTTCAAATGAAAAGCGCTGCATAACCAGTCACTACAATGGAAGTGCTCCAAACCTGTAGGGGGCGCTGTCAGCGGAACAGCTCAATGCAGAGACACACAGAATGGAGAGAGAGACAGAACAGCTGACTGACAGGGTTTCAAACTACAGTGGGAACAAATTGAAGTTAGCGTGGTAATGTGACTTTTATTTGATTCTATTTGACACTAGTCTGTTGTCTATAAATGCTGCCCCCTGCAGGTTTGGAGTACTTGTTTTAAAATGCATAATTCCATTTTAAAAAAGCAAAATATCACTCCTTCACCCAATATCACCCAAACATCCATCGTTGACCAAAACCATCTACTGATCTAAACTGTTTAATACCTGTTGATCTATTAATCCTATCAATCCATGTAAATAATTGGTGTAAAATACAGTTTGTCATCTTTTCATGGTCATCAGATATGACCCATGTGGATGTTCAGAGGCTCCTTAGTTACCATGGAAACACAATAATCTTCTACAACATCGATTCACCAGTAAAACCCATGGAGTTGGATCAGTGACAGTGGATGGAAACACTGGGTTTATGTTCAGTTAATGATAGATTTTAATGAAAAATAACATTTTCTTCAGTTTTCTGGGTTTTTGATATAATAACCTTTGAAATTACTCTGAATTTTAAAAAAACAACTACATGATCAGTGAATTAAATATCGAAAAACATATGATTTATATAGAAAAAAATCTGAATACAGAGGCTAATATTACAATAAATGGTGACAAATCACTTAAGAAAAGTAAAATACAGAGAAAAAAATCATTTGGGCACTAATACAAAACTGGACACTGTTTTTAGGAGTGCTTTACTGAATCTGTCACTCCCTCCAGGAAATACACCACGCCAAAGTTCTTCATTGCTGATAGATTTATTCGTCAGAGCTTAACACCGGTAAATCCACTGTGGAACAAAGCAACACACACATACATACGCATCAACTGAAACCAATATATGCCACACAATATAAAAAATAAACGCACCTTGTTGGCTGCACAAAACCAAGAGGAACTGAAAACGACAAGCACAAAATCCTTCAGGGAAATGAACAATGCAAAATCTTATTAGAAGTAAGAAAGACAAATTGTGTTTTTGTCTTATTGAAGTAATTTATACTATCTCACAAGCAGAGCACAAACCTCTCATCATGGTCTTCATGGTCTCAAAAATCCTGCGACTAGTGATGGGACTTTTGGCTCTTTGAAGGGAGTCGTTCAATCAGCAGCCGTTCACTGAAAAGAGCCGTTCAAAAGACTGGCCCTTTTATGTTTTTTGCATTTTTTTGAAACACCAATGTTTTAATGACTAAATAGGCTACATGTGATGATTGACATTACATTTTAAAGGTGTTTAATTGGCGCAGCAGTAAATATTATCTTACCATAAAAAAGAATAGTTAGTTCAAATGTGTGGGCTAAATACATGACATGAGAGGTGACATTAGGCAAATGCTGGAATTTGACCAAAAACATCCCAGTACATTATGTGGACTAGTCTGTAGCCTAAAAATGAAGAAGAAAATAAAACATTTTCTTATGAAATAACATTTTATTCTCCTCAAAACAAGAACAATAAATGTGTGTAAACAAACGGAAAAAATTGCATAAAACACAACAGTGATTAATCACTGCAATTACTTAAATACCTGAACTGTAGTGCAATTCTCAGAACAAGAACAGTGTTGGTAAATTGACAGGCAATTGGACACTCCGTCCTTAAAAAGAAAAAAAAAAAAATGAACAGCTCTTTACAAAGACTCAGTTCCCATCGTTCATTTCAAAGAGCCATTCAAAAGATTCGATTCGTTCGTGAACGTCACCTGCGACAACTAAAAATGTCCCTATACAACACAGACCGTGAACAAACTTCCTACCTATTAAACAAAGTCACAAAAACTAAATTAAATACTCTACTTAAAACATGTAAACAAACATAAAATGACATAAATGAATATCACTGCCTTATATGGCAGTTAAAGAATCAGTGATAAAGTTACTGGCTTAATTTCCTGGAACATGCGCATAGAAAACTTCCTTCCAAAAAATCAGGACAGAGAGCTCAGCTGATTATTATACTCATCTAATTGTTGACATGTTCACTGTCACATGATGGCGAGATACCATCACCACACACACACACACACACCTACACACACACACACACACACACACACACACGTGCTATTGTAATCACCCAATCTAAAACCAGAAACTTGGAGCCAGAATGTCTCATATGATCTTAGCTGAGATTACAGGATCCACGAGTCTCTCACACCGATTCTGATCATTCCTCACATTCCACATTCTAACGTCGGCAGTGTTGCCATGCTCCGGGATGCTTACAATTCATGCCGCTGTGTGAACCCTGCCTGTCTTGTGACTTTCACTTGCAGAGCTGCTGACAGTCAGACCTTTGGAAATTACATGTACGGTGGCGTTGGCCCATACAGTATGCATGGGGGGGGGGGGGGGGGGGTTAAAGGAGGAGGGGAGAGTGAGAGTGGATATATGGAGAAAGAGAGAGCGGGAGAGAGCGAGAGTGTCCAGGCCTTTTTAGTGGAGGGTCAGCCTGACACTGATGTCATCTGTAACCAGTGGGTATGAGATAAGTCCACAGCTCCACGGGCTCTGTGGCTCCTCTTCCATATAAGGGCATCTCCATTCATATTACAGCTCTGGTATTATTAGTAAAGCTGCAGTGCGGGAAAGGAGAGGTACACATATTCACATCAACCTTATGTCTCTGTATCACAGGCCAAAGTAAATATTTGGGAACAAAATCTTATAAATAAAAGAGCTCTTGTTTTTGCTCCATGGTTTGTATCGCAGGATTTACTTATTTAAATTCAAATATTCTTTATTGTGAGTTCATTAGATGCACTGAAAATACACAGAATGTAGATACTGTTTGTCTCTCACCTTGTTAACGCTTTATAGTTCACTCATAGAAATACTCTGAAATTCTAAATTTCAACCTTAGTGTGTTATTTGAGGACATAACAAGACCTTACTTTTGGGAAAAAATGTGTACTGTTATGTAGAAAATCAAGGTCAGTTAAGTTACTATAATTGGTTCCCTACCCACAAGTGACAAAAAAAGAAGAAATCCAAGAAGTATATACAAAAAATACAAGAAAAACACATGTAAGGTGAGAGGAACATGGCCTTGTCATGTAGAAAATCAAAGTCAGTGAAGTTACCATATTTGGTTCCCTACCCATAAGTGGCAAAAAAAATTAAAATCTAAGAAGTATATACAAAAAATACAAGAAAAACACATGTAAGGTGAAAGGAACATCACTTTGTCATGTCAAAAATCAAGGTTAATGAAGTTACCATATTTGGCTTCTTACTCATAAGGGGCAAAAAAAAAAACAAAAAAAAAAAAAAACAACCAAGAAGTATTTAAAAAAAATACAAGAAAAACACACGTAAAGTGAAATGAGCACAGTCTTGTCATGTAGCAAATCAAGGTCAATTAAGTTAGCATATTTGGTTCCTTACCCATAGGTGGCAAAAAAAAAACAACTAAAAAATCCAAGAAGTATATATAAAAAATATAAGAAAAACACATGTAAGGTGAGAGGAACATGGCCTTGTCATGTAGAAAATCAAGGTCAGTGAAGTTACCATATTTGGTTCCCTAGCCATAAGTGGCAGAAAAAAATTAAAATCTAAGAAGTATATACAAAAAATACAAGAAAAACACATGTAAGGTGAAAGTAACACGGCCTTCTCATGTCAAAAATCAAGGTTAATGAAGTTACCATATTTGGTTCCTTACCCATAACTGGCAAAAAAAAGAAAAAAAAAACAAAGAAAATCCAAGAAGCAAATATAAAAATACACAAGAAAAACACATATAAGGTGAAAGGAACATGGCCTTGTTATGTAGAAAATCAAGGTCAGTGAAGTTACCATATTTGGTTCCTTACCCATATGTGGCAAAAAAATTAAAATAAAAAATCCAAGAAGTAAATATAAAAAAAAAAAATAAGAAAAATACATGTAAGGTGAAATTAACATGGTTTTGTCATGTAGAAAATCAAGGTCAATGAAGTTACCATATATGGTTGCCTACCAATAAGTGGAAAAAAAAAAAAAAAAAAATCCAAGACGTATTTATAAAAAAAAAAAAATACAAGAAAAACATATGTAAAGTTAAAAGAACATGGCCTTATCATGTCGAAAATTAAGGTCGATGAAGTTACCATATTTGGTTCCTTATCCATAAATGGCAAAAAAAAAACAAAAAAAACCCAACAATCATGAAGTAAATATAAACAAGAACATTAAACCAACATGCGTGCTGATCCAGACCCCTGTCCACATCCACATGATCCCTTTGAACATGATTCCTTACATTAGTACCATTACTTCATGGTACCTAACAAAGCAGGTCCACTCACTGTTCATGCAGAGGTGGACCTTACAGACCCTGGAGACCACATTGGACCTGAGATTGTCGACTTACTGTCCTCACTGGAACTGTTACTGTCACTGTCTTGTAATATGTGCAGAAATGACCAAAAATAGTCACTTGCCCAATAAAGGGCTAAATGTCATGCATTTTTTTTAAAAAAAAAGAGGTAAAAATAGAATCAGAATAAATAAATGGCATAAAGAATAAACCATAGCAGAATACAAAGTGTACATGTTAATCTATTTACAGCAGCAGTTGTACAATACAGTAACAGTTATGAGGTAAGAAGGTGTATAATGGAACCAAACAGCAGTAGATATTTTTATTTTTTATTTTACCTTTACTTAACCCTATAAAGCCAAACGTATCATATTTGATACATGAGTTTTGAAGCCCTCTATATGATCAGTGTGATATTTTTTTTTTCTTGAAAAACCTGATGTGTACAATTCGATACATGCAATATATGAATAATCCACCAGGGGGAGGAATTGGCCTTTCCAGTGACACTACAAGATTGTCATTAATGAGGAAGAAGGGACAACTTCTGCAGTTTTGAAAAGGAATTATCAATTTGTTAGACATGTTTGTGTTATATTATGTTTTTGTTTGTTAAAAAATAATATTTGAGCATTGCGACCTGATGTATCGAATATGATACAAAATTGAAAGTCATACATGGAAATTGATATGTGAAAACATTTTTTTGTTGTCGTTGTTGTTCAGAAGGATCAATAAAGGTTCCAGTGTCAAAGAACTGGAATTTTCTGTCAGTGATTTAATGGTTCAGGCTTTACAGGGTTAACCAGGAAGTCCCATTGAGATTAGAAACCAATTTTTCAAAGGAGACCTGGCCAAAGTAGTAACCATACAAAGTCAAAAATATATAAAATACATACATGATACACAGTGAACAATTAAACAGAATAACAATTATTCAACCATAATGGCCTCAAGAAAAACAGTGACATTCCACCTTCACAACATTCTCCATGATGCTTTTAAAATCAGGTACGGAGATGAATGTTTACAGTGTAAGAGTTTTTTTTTTTTGAAGATTATTCCATGACTGTGGTGCATGATGGGAAAATGCAGTTATATTATGCAGATATGACAGTAGTGTAATTTAAGTGATGTAACTGTCTGGATGATGATTAAAACAGATCTGTTCTGGTGACAACAACAGTATATCTACTGATGTTTGATTACATAAAATCCCGGTGTTGACTTACTACAGATACATCACATCAGTCTTGTGTGTGTTTTCTCATCTGCCTCCATCTCCTCCGTGCAACAATGCCTGTAGCTTTGTGATCAATGTTATTTGATCAGAGCATCTGACACCTACATCCTTTCATTGGATTCTTCCCGAATAGCACAGATAAGATAGAAAAGGTCATCCTGCTCTGTTGCATTCTGTTTCGGTGTGTATGTGCCCACCTACCCACACACCCACCCACAGACACACATTCAAAACATACGAAAAGGAATTAGTTATGAGGCCGTCTTGATCCACTAGGGGCTCCCTCATGCCAGCTTTGGAGGCACACATGCATCAGTAGTGAAACCCGACCTAATGTCTCTTCTCGACAGCTGCATCCCAGTGTGGGTCCTCTTACCCTGTGAAGGCATAAGTATGCATAACCATCACAGCTAAACACGAAACTTCCCTATTTATAACACACTTGTGGGAATCTCACTCTGGCAGATATGTATCCCAAACTCCTTCCGGCAAAGGTAAAATGAGGTGAAATTTGTCAAAAGAATGAGTCTCAAAAAAACCACTTGAATGTATGTGTTATGGTGCACATTCAAACCTGGTCGTGCAGTGAATAATTTAATAGCAGTGTGTAACTGAAAACGGGATGCATTTTGAAAAGAGAAAAGGAGGGATTCCCTGTGTGTAGGTGGGCGGTTGGTTTCATATGAGTGTGTGTGTGTGTGTGTGTGTGTGTGTGTGTGTGTGTGTGTGAGAGAGAGTCGTGCTAAGTGGGGAAAGCCCCCCTCCCTTCGTTTCTGCCTCTGCAGTGAGCCTCACCCATCCGACAGCCAATCAGAGGCCTGCTAGAAGAGAAGAGAAGAGAGGAGAGGAGAGGAGAGGAGAGAAATGATGGGGAAGCCATGCTAGAGAAGGCAGCTGCATGCAGTGACAGGAGGTAACCCTGTTTATATATGTGTATATATGGGAAATGCTTATATAAATGTCACTCTTAAACACATGTATACCATGAATATATTGTGAACGTATGTGATATTCAGTGTATGTCTACTGGTTGTGCTGCTCCAATTGATTTTGACCTCCATTACATGTGGGTGTGTCTGAGTGTATGCTTATATGCAGTAAAAGACAAATGGCAAAAGACATTCAGCCATGAGAGCAAACAGAGGGAACTGTGTACATACCCTGGTCAGCCTTACTGCTGAATTATAATGTGATTTAAGATCACATTAAAAAGCACTTAGTACTGAGAAGGACTTCAAGGACACTGCATCAATGACACTCCACAGACTACAAAAACTTACATAAGGACTAACAGCTACTTAGTTCCATTTGACTTAATATCATTAAGAGAGTCAGATTTGTCTGAATACAGCCCAGAGGAGCAGAGGTGTCAAGTAATCAAGTACAAATACTTTGTTACCTTTCTTAAAGGTAGGGTAGAAGATCCTGGAAAAACAGTTCGAGCAAGCTACATTTTGAAAATACACAATTCAAAAGTCCAAACCTCCTTCTTCAGACTTCCCCTCGAAGCCACGCCTCCAGAGCAAGGTTATTATCGTTAACAAAAACTAATGAAATGACGAAAACTAGAATTGTAAAGACATTTTCGTTAACTGAAATAAATAAAAATTATAATGTAAAGAAAAAAACAATAACTAACTGAAACTGTATTTAGTGTTTACAAAACTAACTAAAACGCATAAAAATGATAGATAAAATTCCCTTCATTTTTGTCTTTGTCAATGTCGGATTGATATGAAATCGACTTATTTCCCTCAAGCAATTTTAGCTGAAGGCACCATATGATATTTAACGGTCCGTCACTTCTCGTCACTTGTGGTTTAGGGTCGTCTTTTCGTCCCCACTTTACCTGGAATCATGGAGACTAAAGTTGGGAGAAAGTAGCAGAGTCCTGTACGTGATTTATTTGAATACGACGGAGAAGATGAGAAAAGATAAAAAAAAATAAAACTGAACTAAAACTAAGCATTTAGAGAATAACAAAAACTAATAAAAACTAGCAAACCTGCTCTAAAAACTAATTAAAACGAACTGAATTAGAGAAAAAAAAAAAAGTCAAAACTGAATAAAACTAAATTATGATGAAAAATCCAAAACTATTCGAACCTTGCTGATCCAACAGAATGGAAGTGCTGCTGGGTCTTCTTCTTGGTGATAATCCACAGGTGCTCTTTGGAAACTTGTGGTGTGTCTGGTTATTTAGAGTCAAAAAAAAATCCACATTAGCATGCTAAATTTCAGAAAATATATCCAAGGCACACTGTAGGATTTGTGTAAAAATAAAATGCCTTTATTAGTTCATGGCAATCTTTAAAATACAGCCAACGCGTTGTGACCTCTGGTCTTCATCAGGGCTTTTTTCACTAGTGAGTTGCACACCTTCATATAATCACTTTAATGACCTGAAGGAGGGAGGTGTGAGGGAAAAGAAGAGAAAAAAAACAAAACATACATACATACATATACATACGCACACACATATGTATGTATGCATGTTTGTTTGTTTTGTTCTTTTCCCTCACACCTCCCTCCTTCAGGTCATTAAAGTGATTATATGAAGGTGTGCAACTCACTAGTGAAAAAAGCCCTGATGAAGACCAGAGGTCACAACGCGTTGGCTGTATTTTAAAGATTGCCATGAACTAATAAAGGCATTTTATTTTTACACAAATCCTACAGTGTGCCTTGGACATATTTTTTGAAATCTAGCATGTTAATGCGGATTTTTTTTTGACTCTAAATAACCAGACACACCACAAGTTCCCAAAGAGCACCTGTGGATTATCACCAAGAAGAAGACCCAGCAGCACTTCCACTCTGTTGGATTAGAGTTCAGCAAGGTTCTAATAGTTTTGGATAAAAATTTACATCATATAGCCTAAATGTTGCCTAAAATTAACCTTTATTTGCAACATAGTAGAGCAAACTATTACATGATCAAAAACAAATTAATTTTAGCCAAAAAAAAAAAGTCTGTGTTTTGAATGTCCGGGGTTGCCGGAAATTTCTAATAATTTATTTTAAAAAATGAAAAAATTAAAAGTTACAAATAAAAATTGACATTATATAGTCTAAATGTTGTCTAAAATTAACATTTATTTGCAACATAGTATAGCAAACTATTACATGATCAAAAACAAATTAATTTTAGCCAAATAAAATGTCTGTTTTGAATATCTGGGGTTGCCTGAAATTTCTAATAATTTATAAAAAAAAAAATACAAAATTAAAAGTTACAAAAAAAAATTGACATTATGTAGTCTAAATGTTGTCTAAAATGAATGTTTATTTGTAACATAGTATAGCAAACTATTACACGATCAAAAACAAATTAATTTTAGCCAAATAAAATGTCGCTGTTTTGAATGTCTGGGGTGCCTGAAATTTCTAATAATTTATTTAAAAAATGAAAAAATTAAAACTTACTTATAAAAATTTACATTATATAGTCTAAATGTTGTCTAAAATTAATGTTTATTTGTAACATAGTATAGCAAACTATTACAAGATCAAAAACAAATTAATTTTAGCCAAATAAAATGTCTCTGTTTTGAATGTCTGGGGTCGCCTGAAATTTGTGATGTTAAAATGGGGTCACGAGCCAAAAAAGGTTGGAAACCACTGGGTTAAAGTTTAAAAATCTTGCACTATACCTGGTCTTTACTGATTTGTACTGACCAGTGCACAGGAAAAAATAGTCAGAGCTTTCAATAATAAAGGCTCAATGTTCAGTCAGTCGTTCATGAGGTGGAATTGGAACTATGCAACATTTTGATGTCAACTTTCAGTTTCCATTTTCAATACCACAAGCTGAGGTACCAGAAAACACAGATTTAAACAAATACATGTACTCATGAAAGTCCCTCTGTTAGAGTGCAGTTCTGTTAGGATTCCTTGTAATTCTTTGGACACAATACAACACATCATCTGCATTACATCCTGTTAAGTACTGACATAGAAACAACAATTGCATTTTCTATTTAGGTATTACTTCTCATGTTCAAAATAGAAACAGAAAAGATGTTCTCTAGCCAGAAGCCCTCTGGGGAAATCTGGAGATAATCAGTGAATTCCAGACCTTCTCAGCTCGTCCTCTCCTCATATGTCTCTAGAGACCAGGACCTGTAAGTGTGTGTGTGTGTGTGTGTGTGTGTGTAAGGACTGGGCCATGGGGGAGGGGTCAACCCATGATTAAATCCTTATTATCTCCCTCAGAACCAAATTAAGGAAATTATTTAAGTGCCCTATGAGGAGAGATGGGCATGGCCGCCGGCAGCTAAAGACCAAGGTTAAGGGTCAAGGGTCAAACCTCTGACCCTCAAAGACAACATTTCTCTGTTCTCTCACACAATGAAGGCGGCAGCACTGAAATACAAGGCAATAAGTAACTGCTCTCACTATGTTCATAGAAAGATGTAAATTGCAATAAAATAACTTAAACGTTTTGAAAGCTCCGTCTCATATGGGTTTAATGCTATAGAACAGGGGTGTCAAACTCATTTTAGTTCAAGGGCCACATTCATCTAAATTTGATCTGAAGTGGGCCGAACCAATAAAATAATAATATAATAATATATAATGTCAACTCCAAACTTTTCTCTATGTTTTAGAGTAAGTAAAATTAAACAATGAAAATGTTTACATCTATAAACTATCCTCTCAAACAATGTGAATAACATGAACAAACTCAAAAAATAAGTGTAATTTTAACAATATTATGCTTCAATTGATCATTTTCACGTGTTCATTATAACTTACAGATCACAGTGGGTCTACAAATACACAAAACTTTTAGTATCAGGCAGAATATTGTGAAAATTTTACGTACTTCTCTTCAAACATTTCAGGTTGTTCATATTTGTTCAGGTTATTCCCTTTTTTTTTTTTAAATTATACTTTATTTTAGTGTAAAAACATGAAAATATTTACATTTACAAAGAGAGAAATTTGGAGTTGTAATTATTTATATGTTATTATTATTAGTAGTATTTTACTGATCTGACCCACTTGAGATTGAATTGGTCTAAATGTGGAATCTGAACTAAAAGGATTATTAATATCTTCAGTGTAATTTTTGCATTTCACAAATTCATCCCAAGGGTCGAACTGGACCCTTTGGCGGGCCGGGTTTGGCCCCCGAGCCACATGTTTAACACCTGTGCTATAGAACAACTGCTTCGTTTATTAGATAGAACTGGGGTGTATTCTCATGAAAAATGACAGTAAGTCTTCCTTATATGTTAAAAATATAAGAAGTATATCAGAGGAGCTACTTAATAATAATAATAATAATAATAATAATAATAATAATAATAATAATAATAATAATAATAATAACAATAATAATAATGGATTAGAGTGCTATAGTGCTTTTCAAGGCACCCAAAGCACTTAACCCATAAAGATGCTGATTTTTTTTTTTTTTATACATTTAACCCTTTAGCCCCTGACGTGTCTGTGGTTAGCATTCTGAATGTATGATTTATTTTAAATATTCATAAACATTCAACCGTTTGCTCAATATGAACAATTTCAAAACATGCTGACAGAATAGATCTTGGTCTTTCCATAGACATCTGAGCATGCTCAATGGACCCCCCACTGCTGGTGTAATGAGGGGTAAAACAGATCAGTGAGTGAGACCGACTCACTATAAAAATAGATGGTTTGGGCTGTTTTTATTTTTATTTTTTTACACCGTTTTCCTTGTTGTTCTTTTTGTTTTTACTGTTGTTTGCAGTGTTGTGGTGGTTTTCCTTTTTTTTTTTTTTTTTTTTTTTTAACTGTGTTTTTCCTGACTTTTGACCATGTAACTGCTTTTTGGAGTTCAACCAGGTGTCAAAAAGCAGCTGGACTGATTTAGAAAAAAAGAGCCCCAAAACAAAAACTACTGGGCTAAAATTCAAATACTTGTTGTTTAGTATGTTCCAGTTCACAGTTCATGTTCAACATCCTAAATCTCTTACTGATGTACATTCTGAGTGCCTTATTTAGTAAAAACCTGTCAAACTTCAATTCCTCTCTCTGTTTTTTTTATATTATTTCACCCTGTTTTGACCCTAAAACACAAACTACTGAAAACCGCTGAAGAAAAGGAACACAAGTACATACTCACTGCAGCTTTTATGAACCTGAAACAGACGCTAATTCACAGCAGACATAATCTCTCAGGGGTTGAAGGGTTAACATTTCCCAAGTGACTTAATATTTATTATTTAATGAAATAATTCTCTGTATTTTGCATTTTTCCTGTGAAAATCAGGTATTTTGCCAATATTTAACACACTCATCATAAAGATGTTGAAAAAAACTCAAGTAAAAGTTGATGGTTATTATATCAAAAATACAGAAAACTGAAGAAAAAGTGACTTTTTCAGTAAAATATATCTAAGTGGTTACTGACACAGTACTGTGGCACGAAATATCAGTTTGTTTGTTATCACAGAGCCAATCGGCACTCTCATTATATCATGTCTAGACCGTCATATACATCCTGAAAAGTACCAAGACAATCATATGGCGAATAGGTCAATTTAGGATACAACTGATATTTAGCTCACTCTGTAACAAACTGGACTGCAGTGCAGAAGACTAGGGCTAAATTCCCAGTTGGAGTAGCTCTTCCTCCTCTAAAAATTTTCAAACAGAACTGAGAAGTCACAAGGCACACTACTGCATCTATCTAACATGTAGCTCCGCCCACCTTCTCCAGCCTCCAGAGCAAAGAACACCATAAAACAACATATAGAGTATTTAGAACAATAATTCCTATTCTATACTCTATACTAACGCTAATTTGTAATTTCTTCCATCCATTGCCACAGTACTGAAAAAGAATGCACTGAAGTATACACCAAATATCACCACAGTACAGTGGCAACAAGAGGCTAATGAGTGGGAAAAAAAAAAAAAGAGGCGAATGAGTTCATGTAACAGTATCCATGATTGGCTCTAGTACAAACGCTAACATTTGATTCGTTTGTGGCAATAGACAAAGCAATATTTTGTGCCACAGTACTGTGGCAGTAGCCATTGCCAAAATATAACATTAACTGAACATAAACCATGTGTCTCCATCCACTGTCACTGATCCAACTCGATAAGTTTCACTGGTGAATCAATGTTGTAGAAGATGACGGTGTTTCCACGGTAACTACGAAGCCTCTGAACTTCCAAATGGGTCATATCTGATGACCACGAAAAGATGACAAACTGCATTTTACACCAATTACTTACATGTATTGATAGGATCAGTGGATCAACAGGTATTAAACATTTTAGATCAGTAGATGGTTATGGTCGGTGGTGGATGTTTGGGTCTTTATGGGTTAAATATGGAAGACATGGTTTCACATTAGTTATTGGGACAGTGAAAGGCTGAATGCAGTCGATGTTCTGTACAGGCTATTATGGTCATAACTGTGCACAAATACAATGTATGCATGACTGAGGTTAACAAAAACAAAGATCAAAAATCAGTTAATTTATCTCAAATCATTAGGTGCTCCTCAAGATGTGACAGGATGTACAAAGATTAAATGCATTATCTCTATGGGTGGAGCTGACACGGCAGAAAAGGTGATGAGTTTCTATTGACTTCTTACCCAAAACAAGAAGTGGACAATGCAGATGCTGATGCGTTCAAAGATCTTGCTCCAGTCAATAACTGGTTATTGTGTCATTGAAATGATGAATGTGGGGCACTTGAGAAGGGCATTGTACAGTTGTTTCAATTTTGCACTACAGTGCTTCAGACATGCTTCAAAAAAGAGCTTGTCTTAACAGCATCTGATTAGTCACTTACTGCTAATCACTCACTACATAAGAGATTGGTATTCTAGTTTTGTCGTCAAGTTCAACATAGGTAGATGCGTACTCTATGTTCATCTGAAATATTTTTAACCCTGGAACTCTTTCTACTGCTGCTGTTGTAACGCTGCAGTTTCCACATTGTGGGACAAATAAAGGTCTTATCTCATCGTATCATATCATATCATATCATATCTTATCTTATCTTGTCTTATCTTATATTATCGTAGCATATCTTATCTTCTATTATCATAGCATAGCATATCTTATCTTATCTTATTAGGATGGCTGCTCTTTTAAATTTCACGTCTGTTGTTAGTGTTTGTAGTTAAAGTTAGAAAGACCAAACTAAAATCACAGTATGAAGGGACAACTCTCAGCAGGAGTTATTATAAACCTGGCAGAAGGGGAGCTTAGTGCATGTTCTAGTTCTACAGCACATGTATCACCTAGTGTGTTCTCATTTTTGGCCCATTTTCACAACACTATAGTTCACCTTTCCCTGAGCAACTCACTCTCTCAGAAACTATGTTCTTCTATAACTAAACTGCAAACCAAATTATGCGATACTACAAATGCAATGAGTTGGCTAATTGACTTTTTTTCACTTGTTCAATAGACAGGCAGTGGTTGTCAGATATGCCAGACAGTGGTTCCCATTCTGACTGCAGCAGGTGTTTAGGTTTAGTATCGGTCAAAAGTTTTAGAACACCCCAATTTTTCCAGTTTTGTATTGAAATTCAAGCAGTTCCAGTCCAATGAACAGCTTGAAATGGTACAAAGGTAAGAGGTGAACTGCCAGAGATAAAAAAAAAAAGGTAAGGTAAGACAAGGTTAAACAAAACTGAAAAATAATTTACATTTCAGAATTATACAAAAAGGCAAATAAGAAATGGGTTAACAACTTCAAGCAATTCTGCAGCAATGGAGGTTGATCAAGCCTCAAGAGTTGGTGCTACCAGTTCCTCCAGGTGTCCCAACGTTTGTGAATTCCTTCCAACCCCCTGTGTCTGCATAAAAGTAGTGTTGGAACACACTTTGGTACCATACCGTTGGGAGCATTATTTGAACAGTATTGTACTGCAGAAAGTAGTGTGTTACTATAAAAATGGAAAAGAGGAAAAGGCAATTAATGATAGAAGAGAGACAGACCATCAGAACACAGAAAAATGTAGGTCTGTCCTACAGAGAAATGTCCAAGAAAGTCCAGGTGTCAGTAAGTCCAGTTTCCTTCACCATCCAAAGGTGCTCAGAAACTGGACTGGGAAATGCTGACATGAAGAGGTCTGGCAGAGCCAAAGCCACAACAGAATCAGAAGATAAGTTTATGACAGTCAACAGCTGGAGTGAGAGGAGACTGACAGGACAACAGCTTCAAGCACAGCTCAATATTGTAAGCAAGTCTCAGTTTCAACTGTGAAGAGAAGACTTCCAGTGGCAGGTTTGATCAGTCCATAACACCTTCTTTCAGTCTTCAGTAGTCCACTGGTGCTGTTTCATGGCCCAGGTAAGCCTCTTTTTCTTATTCTGAAGTCTCAGCAATGGCTTTCTTGCTGCAACTCCACCCATCAAACCTGAAGTATGTCCAAGACCAAATCATTTTCCTCTCCGCCGCCACTGTGGACGTAAAAAAATTTACCTCAAATGTATTAATAATTCAATTCAATACCATACAGTTTAGTTCCATGGGCCCTCACTACTCATTCTGAGGGCCCAGGGATGATTAGACGAACCCTGGCAACACATAGGCTACGTTCAGACTGCAAGCAAATATGGCCCAAATCCGATTTTTTTGCCCATATGTAACCTGTGTCCAATCTATTAAAGAATTTGAACAGCACAAATCCAATTTTTTCAAATCTGACCCAGGCCATTTTCATATGTGGTCCTGAATACAATAGGTATCTGATATTTTGCAATGTGACTTCAGTCTCAACTGCCAGATCGCATTTATCCCACCTTTACGTCATTGAAATGCGACAAATGTCACAAATCTTGCGTCCCAGGAGGAGGATTGGTGGGAAAAACATACTTACTTCCGTAAACACAGTGCGTATCTGCATGGTCACGTATGACATCAGGACCTCTTTTGCGCATGCGGGTCACTTCAGGGTCGCATTCGGTTCATACTCAAAACTGATAGAAGTCCCATTTAATGTGTAATTTAAACAAGCACACAAAAAAATTGGATTTCACCAAAAAAATCCAAATTGTGCATTAAGACCTCCCGTCTGAACATATAGAGACTGAAATCTGATTGGACAAAATATCTTACATCCACATACATGAACTGGAACCAGTACAGCCGAGAGAAATGCTGAAATGAAGAGAATAGTCTATTGGGAATAAATACAATTATTACAATTTTATGGAACAAACATTAGAATTTAGGTTGTAAATGTAGGTCAGTGTTTCAGATGATGATGAGGCCAGCAGAGAAGGCAGCGTATAAGCAGAGTTAAAATGCATGGGAGTACCTATATTGTATATGAATGAAGCCACATGCCTTGACATATCTGTCAAGCGTCAGTTAGATTATTATTACTGCCAGGGAGCGGAGCAGGAGGCCGAGGTGAGATTAGAAGTGGGTTACAGGCCAGTGCAGCCCCAGGGCCCATGTCCATCCTGTGTTTCTGTCCACTATAAATGCCTGGGAACTGGGTGAGGGTTTCATTGGAGCACAGATCATGTCATACCAGGGCAGGGTGGGGTCCTAATGGGGGTTGGGGGGGGGGGGGGGGGGGGGGGGGGGGCAGTTGCTGGGCAGATGAACTCAGTGACCCAGGTTCAGCTGATGCTGATGCTACACACTGATGTTAGCTTGTAATGATTTATTAATGAACCCACTAAAAAATGTCATGAAGCTAATGTAAGGGAGTGAATCAGTCAGCTACTGTTTAAAACACTCCTAGTATTTCAGATGGACTGTATTTAGCCCATACAAACTAGCTCACTAATAATAATAATAATAATAACAATAATAATAATAATAATAATAACACTGGGTTACAAAAAATGTTTTTTGCAAGTTGTCTAGGTTTTTTCAACTGAATTAGGACCATTTTGCACCGCTAAATCCAAAAATGACATCTGTTTTTCTCAATCAGGTCAGGTTTTTTTTGCTAATTTGATTTTGAAAAACTTGATCTTCTCACAAAATTGATAACATTTTTGTGACTTTATCAGTTGATTTTTTATATAGTTCTCACCCAAAATAGGTTTTAAGAGAAAAAAAAATCCTTTTCTAACAGGATTCCTGTTAGGTACAATGGTGTATTCACCGCAGATGTAGCAGAATACGTCAGGCTTATTTTTGCAAGATCTTCTAGTTGAAGCCATTTCATTCACCTGTAATATTAAAAAACATTAATCATAAATTGGCAAAAGTAAAATCTTCAGAACTTGTTTATTGCAAGAAATATGAAAGAATTTTGTATCATATGATGTGAAAATGCCCATAAATGTAAGCAAAAATGTTAAAAAGCCAATATGTAGCATAGTTCAGAAAGTTGACCTGATTGAGCAAAATTAATGTGATTTTTGGATTCAGCACACCAAAATTATCCTAAATCAGCTCAAAAAACTTAAACAATGAATTTGTTGTTGACCAATGTAATAATAATAATAATAATAATAATAATAATAATAATAATAATAATTTTATATATTCAACAATATAATACAGCAATTTTCAAGATGTCATAGACAACACATTTGAAGTGCTATTGACCAGTTGCAGGTCTGTGTGTGTGTGTGTCTCTTTTTCAGCAGAACATACATTTATAGAAATATACAATAAAATAGTGTTAAACAGATTTCTGTCCACCACTAGAAGACCTTCATCTTTTGCTGTTAAAAAAGTGGTTACTGAAAGCACATTGCAATACATTTAACATCTCAAATGTGAGTTGAACAAAATGAGGTTTCAAACTAAATATGCCCTTTTCTACTTATTAAACAGGACTTTGGACATTAAGGCCTGTCTCTAATATAAGCCTCCTTTAAATAAAGGCCTGGTACCCACTGCAGCCCAGAGAAATAAAGGCCCCAGTCACTACTGGATTAATTGCAATAATGCTATTAATAAATGAAACAACCTGTTATATGTTTTAGACCTAGCATATGGATTTGAGCTAACATTTACTATGTATCCTAGTTTTACTAACAGTAAGAATTCATAAAATTACCTTGAGTATGTTGATTAGAGTGTCCAAAATGAAGAAAAAAAGAGGATAAAATAACAGCAGCATGTCATCAGAAATTGTTATATAATCAATTAACAGGATTTATGGAAGAAATTACTTAAGATAAGAAAACAGAACAGAACAGAACTGAACAAAAGATAAGATCATTTTATTTGCCACTGGCACGCATTCAGGTACATAGGAGTTATTATGCAGAGGTCTCTCAGAGTACAAGTATAAAAGATTAAAATATATAATCAGAATAGAAGTAATAAGATATAAGCAGTATAAAAACAATTAAAAGACAATAATACAGTGATGTTACAAATATCTAAAAAACTTATCTACAAATATAAAAAAAAAAAAAAATCCATACTCTTTACTTTTGGTGATTAAAGTCAATTGGAGTCATCTTAAAGTGTGTATAATGTATAATACACTTTAAGGTTTAAGGGTTTTAGCTGAAACGTCAATAAAACATCTCATTAGAACATTTTCCTCTTTCTCTGTCTTTTTTTCTTGCCACGTCGGTCTTTCTCTCCCACTGCAGAGATTGTCTGACACATGCAGGACCTTGGGTCTGAATGACAAGCATGTTCAGCATGAATTAGACAGCACAGAGGGTGTGTGCGTGTGTGTGCATGTGTGTGTGTGTGTGTGTGTGTGTGTGTGTGTGTGTGGGGGGGGTATCTGTGTCATCAGTGCCTCTCAAAGCCACTAACTCCACATCTCCATCTGCGTCACTCTGTTTTTTCCACGGTTTTCTATGTCACGCTACCTTTTTGGCCTTTATGATTCAGGCGTCGTGCTGAGGACTGATCCCCGTCCCCTGATGAAACCTCACGATGCAAAAGGTCTGAATAGGGACCAGATCCTCCAGGGCGACGCTGGCTGTTCTTACTCACTGGCGTTTTCAGCCTCTGCATCAGCAGTGCAGTCAGTGACGACAGCACAGCCTCTCTCCTGCGTAATCATCCATAGTACGTGGCGCACACACAAATACACAAACGCACACACTCACATGATTCCAAGCTCTCCTCTTGCCTCTTTCTCGTCATCTTTCGTAGCTGACTTGCCGCTGTTGTGAGCATTCAGCCTGCAGCTACTTGAATGTGCTCTGAATATTAGTGCAGCTTGACTTTGACACATCGGAATGGATGTATTTTACACACATGACAGTGTTAGATGCGTATCCTTAAGCACTTCATTGGTGAGGAAACGTTTCATTATCGCTCATACAAAAACAATGATGATGTTGTTTTTCACCAAAGTATAAGCCTACTGTTAGTACTAAGGGTTATCATATTTCATCCTCAGCTCCTTCTGTCTGATTTCATAAGTATTATCTATGCTGCTGTAAACCACGTGCTTGTAATCATTTGAGAAATTCAGATAATAATTCATCCATCTTACCATCACAAGGAACAGATTTTCACTTATGAATGATAATCAATTTCATGAGATGAATGGTGATGAGGCTCACATTTAGGGACACATCTCTCGTTTTCCACACATGGGTTGAACACATGTACTGCTCCTCCTCTGTAACCTTGACTGTGTTGCATTGAAAGTATTGATTGCAACATCACATTAAGCGATGCTGCACACGCAAGCTCTTCATATTCACCACAACATGAGCCCAACACAAACCGAAGACCCTGTGGAAAACTCATCCATGCTGTCACGGTCAGGCAGGATATAGATGACTGTATGTGTATGTGTGTGTGTGTGTGTGTGTGTGTGTGAATGTCTTCTCCATAGGCCTGCAACACACCAGCTCAAAGAGGAAGATCAGCTGTATCTCTGGCCTTGTGCACAGGATGTTCCCAGCATGCCCTGGGCTCCCTAGAGGCTACAGAGGTCACACAAGACACTCCTCTGTCCTTTTGAATGAATAATGAATGAAGAGGAGATGATACGTGGAGAAAGAAAAGGAATCAGGGTCTAATCAGGGTCTATTAAAATAATCGACTGTATCATAGAACTTTCAGTAGATTCTTACAGCCTGTGAACGTAGATAAGTGTAAGTATTCATATGAGCAGAAGGAGTTGAAGCATCTGTGCTTTAAGGAATGGATGAACTACTCCACCACTTCAGTGAAAATGACTTACAGACGGCCTGATCACAATAATAATAATAATAATAATAATAATAATAATAATGGATTGGATTTCTGTAGTGCTTTTCTAGACACCCAAAGCGCTTTACATTATTGACCCATTATTCATTCGCTCTCACATTCACACTCTGGTGGTGGTAAACTACATTTGTATCCACAGTTGCCCTGGGACAGGCTGACAGAGGCGTGGCTGCCAATTTGCGCCTACGACTCCTCCGACCACCACCAAACATTCATACACCAGTGTGGGTGGCACTGGAGGCAGGGAGGGTGAAGTGTCTTGCTCAAGGACACAACAGATTGACTAGGACAGAGCGGGATTTGAACCGCCAACCCTTCGGTTATTGGATGACCTGCTCTACCACCTGAGCCACAGCCACTGAGCAATCAAGGTGTACAAGTATATTTGCGTCAGTTATGAATCAGTATTGCAAAAAGATCCCCCCAAAAACCATTCCCAAAATGTTTCCTTGGCCATCTTATTACTAGATCTTGCAATCCTCCAAATTTGAAGAAAATCGGATAAAAACTGATAAAATGGAGACCCAATGAGCGTGAAAACATGTGCACAATTTTATTGTTATAAGAGAGCAAAATTACCGTACATATTGTTTTATAACACAAAAAACAATTACAACTCAACTCCTGTGTCTTTTTTATTACAGCTGTTTGATTATCAATTCTTATTTTCAGTATTAAGACAATCAACCATTTTGTTCTGAAAACCCTTCTTTTACAGCCCTTTAATTGTAATAACAGAATGGGAACCTGTTCTTTCAGTATTATTAGGACTAAATATGCACAACTAGACAGATTTTGGTCTGCTCCCTGGCTGCAGAAAATTTGGTAACAATGTGTCAAACGGATGTTTACGTCAAACTACATGTTTTCAATGGCGTGTTGTTCACCAAAATTCATGTAGTGTCCGTACACCAATATACTTCCATCAATAATATGGCGTATATGCCTTATAGATATATTGTTATAACTTGTTCACAAATGTTTATTTCCTCTTGTACCAGGAAGACTTAGTTACAGATCTAACACAGATGCCACCATGTGGTAAGCCAGATTTCCATTCCAATCTTGTAGAGTCTGTACACCAAGTAGTGTCCGTACACCATATCAAAATATGTGGGTCTAATATTATTGTTTCTGTCAATATATGGAATTTTTCAGCACGTATGCTTTGGACACGACATCTATGCAATAAACACTGCATGATTATCCTGAGTGCTGAAACATTTGTATATCTTTGTAGGCATCAAATATGGAGGCTATTAGGCTGGAGTGTCCGTACACCCAATAATTTCTGATTTGACAGGGGTACAAGCCTGTGAAATTTTTAGTAGACACCATAATACAAAAATATTTTGGACTTTAAAAGAGAAATATCAGACAAATAAAATGGCCTGTCTGATTTTTTGATAGAGCTTTATTATTTTTTATCTATATGTGCACCCTTTCTGGTACCCTGGATTGTGATCAGGCCAAGGAGTGATATTTAGCTTGTTTTTAAATGGAATTATGCATTTTAAAACGTTTCCCTGTGGTCTACATAAACTGTAAATGCTCTCTCTTCTTGTTGCATCTTTGATGTTATTTTTATCCTGATGACATCATTTTCTCCTCTGCATGTCACATTGATTTCATTGGGTCAACATTTATATACTCTAAATCAGGGGTGTCAGACATGCGGTCTGTGGGCCAAAACCAAATGGTCCAATCCGACCCATGGGATAAATTTGTGAAATGTAACAATTACACTGAAGATATTAACAGTCGAGGATGTCGAAATCATTTTAGTTTAGGGACCACATTTAGACAAATTCAATCTCAAGGGGGTCAGACCAGTAAAATACTATCATAACCTATAAATAATAGCAACTCCAAATTTTTTTTTAGCTTTTTTTTTTTTGTAAAAAAGTTAAATTACAAGACAATGTTTACATTTAGAACACAGGTGTCAAACATACGGCCCGGGGGCCTAATCCAGCCCGCCAAAGGCTCCAATCCGGCCTGTAGGATGAATTTGTGAAATGCAAAAATTACACTCAAGATATTAACAATCAATCCTTTTACTGTAGACAGTAAACAGCCCTACTTTAACCTCAAGTGGGTCAGATGAGTAAAATACTACCATAAAAACCTACAAATAATGACAATTCAAATTTTTCCTCTGTTTTAGTGTAAAAAAGTGAAATTACATGAAAATGTGTAAATTTACAAACTAGCCTTTCACAAAAAAATATGAAAAACTAGAAATGTGTTAAGAGAAGTAAATGTAATTTTACTAATATTCTGCCAGTTACTAAAATATTTTGTGTATTTGCAGATCCATTGTAATCTGTAATTTGAAATGCACATTTACAAATGATAAGCAGAGGAAAAATATAGTTAAAATTGCACTTATTTTTTCTTAATAAATTTCAGTTTTTTCATGGTTGTTCACGTTTTTCACATTTTTAAAAGGACAGTTTATAGATGTAAACGTTCCCATAATGTAATTTTACTTTTTTCACTATAAAACACATTGAAGTGTTTGGGATTGGCATTATTTATATATTATTATGTTATTAATTTTTTTAAAAAATTAATTTAATTTGAATTAATTTTAAGTCCGGCCCACTTCACATCAGATTGGGAGGATGTGGATCCTGAACTAAAATGAGTTTGAAACCCCTGATTTAGAACCTATCCTTTCACAAAGAATGGGAATAACCTGAACAAGTTTGAACAAAATGAAACGTCTTGAGAGAAATAAGTGCAATTTTAATAATATTCTGCCTGTTACTAAATGTTCTGTGTATTTGTAGATCCAATGTGATCTGTAAGTTGTAATAAACATATGTAAATGATAAACAGAGGCAGAATATTGTTAAAATTGCACTGATTTTTGAGGAAATTTTCTGTTATTCACATTTGTTAAAGGATACTTTGTAGATGTAAATATTTTCATCATGTAATTTTACTTTTTTCACTTTTATTATTTTACTGGTCAGGCCCACTTCAGATGATATTGGGCTGACTGTGGAACCAAAATGAGTTTGACACCCCTGCACTAAATAAACTCTTCTTCTATTTTAATAAGAAAAATACTTCACATAACCATATTATTGTTATGTATTTTACTCACATTTTGATCGGCAATGCAAAAAAAAATTTCTCCTATTTTGCCATGTTTGGAAAAGACAGGTGTAAACTCATGCTCCTCATCTATCGTTTTTACACAATAACTTGTCACTTCTTGTGTGGATAAATGAGAAAAGATCACATCACATCCTTATAGGAGAGACAGCCTTAAAAAAAAGAAAAAAGACCTTTGTGTTCATATTGATTGACCCATAAGAATAAGGATCCAGTGGTATTTTGGGGCAGTTACAAATTAATTTTTCTCTGTATTTAATCATTTTTAAGTGATTGATCACTTATTTATTATCATATTATCCTCTCTATTATTATTATTATTATTATTATTATTATTATTATTATTATTATTATTATTATTATTTTATTTATTTTTGTCACTGAAAATCATGTACACTGAACAAAAATATAAACGCACCACTTTTGTTTTTGCTCCCATTTTTCATGAGCTGAACTCAAAGATCTAAAACTTTTTCTATGCACACAAAAGGCCTATTTCTCTCAAATATTGTTCATAAATTTGTCTAAATCTGTGTTACTGAGCACTTCTCCTTTGTCCTTTGCTGAGATAATCCATCCACCTCACAGGTGTGGCATCAAGATGCTGATTAGACAGCAGGATTATTGCACAGGTGTGACTTAGGCTGGCCACAATAAAAGGCCACTCTAAAATTTGCACTTTTACTGTATTGGGTGGTCCAGGGGGGTCAGAAAACCAGTCAGTATTTGGTGTGACCACCATTTTCCTCGCACAGTCTTCTTCATGAATTCTCTGAAACACTTTTGGAGATGGCTTATGGTAGAGAAATGAACATTCAATTCACAGGCAAAAGCTCTGGTGGAGATTCCTGAAGTCAGCATGCCAATTGCATATTCCCTCAAAACTTGTGACATCTGTGGTATTGTGCTGTGTGATAAAACTGCACCTTTTGGAGTGGCCTTTTATTGTGGCCAGCCTAAGGCACACCTGTGCAAAAATCCTGCTGTCTAATCAGCATCTTGATAGGCCACACCTGTGAGGTGGATGGATTATCTCAGCAAAGAAGAAGTGTTCACTAACACAAATTTAGACAGATTTGTGAACAATATTTGAGAGAAATAAACCTTGTGTGTACACAGAACAAGTTTTAGATCTTTGAGTTCAGCTCATGAAAAATGGGAGCAAAAACAAAAGTGGTGCGTTTCTATTTTTGTTGAGTGTATTTTTATATATTTAATTCACTGATGTTCATAAAAGCTCAGATTAAAGTTGAGGGTTATTATATCAAAAACAGAGAAAACTGCAGAAAAAGTTACTTTTTCAACAAATGTTTCTAATAACTGAACATAAAGCAAGTGTTTCCATCCACATTTATCAAACTCAATGGATTTTACTGGTGAATCAATGTTGTAGAAGATGACGGTGTTTCCACATTCACTACAGACCCTCTGAACATTCAAATGGGTCATATCTGATGACCATAAAAAGACGACAAACTGCATTTAACACCAATTATTTACATGTATTGGTAGGATTAATGGATCAACAGTTGTTTAACAGTTTAGACCAGTAGATGGTATTGGTCACCGATGGCTGTTTGGGTTTTTATGGGTTAAAATTGCTGATGGAGAATGACAACGTGGCTGTTTGTGGTTAACTGGAGAGTAAAAGGAGAGAAAAAAAGTCAAGCAAAAGAGCGAAGGATGGTGGAAAAGGTGGTAATAGGTGAGGAGGTTAAAGAGAGGAGGCAGGAAGGGCACGATAAGAGGAGTGTCAAAGACGATGGAGTAACAGAGGATGAGAAAAGGGATTAAGGGGGTACGCTGCAGCTCCGTTGAGTATTCATCAGAGCAGAGGAGAAGAGCTGGAGTGGAGATAGGAGAGGGTGGGATGGGCTGAGAACTGTGGGGGTGGGGGTGGAAGGAAGGAAGGAAGGAAGGAAGTGAGGAAGAAAAAGGGTCATAAGATACTGGGAAAACTGGACGGAACTGCACATGTGGACAGCTGCATGATACATAGATATGACCGAGGAAGTTCCCAGTATCCGTGTGCGATTTGATCTATGCTCCACAGCTGAAGTTCTGCACCAACGCTACACTTTCCAGATGCACATGAACACAATGCATGCACAGCGGGGAGGACGGATAGAGGATGCTTCCCAGTGTAATGCGCCATCACAGGGGAGCTCAGGATGTAGCGCTGAGGAGAAGGGCGGATGCAAGGAAGGAAATCTCTGAATAAAGGATGAAACAGAATGGAGGGATGGGAGAAACAAGCGCCCTTAGGCAAGGATGCGCGGCCACGAAGGGCTTGTGGTGTGAACACAACGGAGAATGGAGGGGCTAAAAATCACAAGAGCATTGTGATATGAACAGATCTACAAATAATGAATCAGGCTCTGTATGCTACAAATGCACAACACATAGAATAATGGTATATTTGAAGATAATTAACTCACAAAGGAATTGCAAAGACTTTGAACGCAAAGAGAAAATCCTGGCAAGTTCAAATAATTTCTTGCACTTTGTCCAAATTTTATTCCCAAAACTGAATCCTGCAGATGTGATTAATTCACAATGGAATGGAATGGTAGAGAAAGATAATGGTGTTCTTTTTTTTTCCCTTCTTCTCTCTATACTTATTATAATTTCACACATAGGCAACATGGTCATTAAAAAGAGCCTGTGGGGTCAATTTAAGCGTGCCTCCTTTCATATGCGGTATATGCATTCTGTATGTCATTAAAAATCTTTTCAATACAGATCATAAATATTATCTGCGCTCATTGTCTATACGGATAAATCTCTTTTATTAGCACACTTTTTTTTTTTTTTTGCAGTGTTAGGTGCGATTGTTGTCAGGTTTTGTAACACCACTACATCACACAGTTATCACACATTTGTAAAAATCTAAGTGCGACAGATTTTCTGTTTGAAACCGGAAAAAAAACATATTTTCATAGGAAAACAGTGCACATGAGTTACCCTCTGCTCCTTCAGTGATTCTATTTTTAAACTTTGTCCTAAAAGACTTGCTTTGGATTCATCCAGTGCATCATTGTAGAGCTACTGTTTTACATTCTCCCTATTTTAACCCATAAAGACCCAAATATCCAGCAGTGACCAAAAGCATCTACTGATCTATTCTGTTTAAGTCATTAAGACCCAGTACATTTGTTTCAGCTCCCAAATGTTTTTTTTTCCTCTTTATTTTAACCTTTCTTAAGTGTTTAATCACCATTTATTACAATATTATGCTCCGTATTTGTGCTTTTTTTGTGATAATCATGTATTTTCCTATATTTAATTGACTGATCATGTAGAGGTTCAAGCTCGGAGTAACGTTCAGGGTTATATCAAAAAAGAAAAAGTGGCTTTTTCAACCAAATCTCTCATTAACTCAGCGGTTCTCAATCTTTTTCTGTGTGGCCCCCCTTTGGAAGACGAAAAATCTCCAGCCCCCCCCCCCCCAACCCCAGCAACATTGTAACAGTGGTGCAATTATAAGTTTTACTGAAAGAAACGTCAATATTGTAACAATACTTTTTGCTTTTCCTTGAAGAATTTGTTGTTCAAATTGAAAATAACTTAGTTTTTTGCTTGAATAATGGAAATAAACTCAACAAGACTGCTCCGAGACAATATTTTTCCAAATAAAAATTGGAAATGCACAATAATCTTAAAACTATGACAATGAAGTTACTTTTTTTTTTCGAACAACAAACAAATTTTGGTAATAAAGATGAACATTTTCGCAATATCATTGGGTCAGTGAGCCCGTTTACACTGCACATCTCAGAACATTAAAGTGTAAACTGTACAAACTGTGCAAAAACAGAAACATTCCACATTTTTCTTTTCCAGTCCAATCCTTGTCCATTGTCCAAACCTAAACTCTTTGTCTAGTCCAGTGACAGATCACCATGGCAGTAGATTTGTTTGTTTTATGTCCCTAAAATGAGTCCAGGGTGCTCCAACACTAAAATATTAGTTCCACCTGCTACATGTTCTAACCTGAAGGAGAAAAAAAAACCCCACCCACCCAGGAGAGATCCCATGCCCCCCTGGCATGCCTTTGCACCCCCCCCCCCCCCCCCCCCCGGGGGGGCCCGCCCCACACTTTGAGAAACACTGCATTAACTGAACATAAACCCAGTGTCTCCATCCGTTGACAGTGATCCTACTCCATGGGTTTTACTGGTGAATCAGTAGTCACTTTTCCATTGACCCTCAAATTGCACAAATATAACTTGCACATAAGAATTTACCTAATGGAAAAACGTCAATTTCGCCAAAACTCTCATTTTTTGGTTAAAAGTTTTGTGCTGGCAAGAGGTGGTTTTTCAGGTGTAGCACAAATGGTATATCACACAAAACTGCAACGGTAAGACAACTACAGTTAGGTGAATTAAAAACCCGGATGTTGACAGATGTTACAACAAGCGAAGAAGAGTTTTAAAAGAAACATGGCACGGTATGTGTGGACACACCAGGAAACCCAATCATTTTTTACTTTAGAATGGGATAGAGGGGTAATTTATAATAATAATAATAATAATAATAATAATAATAATAATAATAATAATAATAATAATGAATATATCTGTAAATCATCACGATATTTACATTCGTCGCCGTGTTTATGGGATGACTTCTTGTGTCATCTCGTGATAATAAATAAACAAATCATTTTGCATTTGAGATTTAATGGAAAAACCAACATTACGACAATACACTTCTGTTTTTTTTTTTTGTTTTTTTTTTTACATTTAGTAAATATTGGTACAGGTTTGCACAGATGTCCAATAGAAAAGCCACTAATGTTGTAGAAGTTGACGGTGTTTCCATGTTTACTACGGAATCTCTGAACGTCCAAATGGGTCATATCTGATGGCCATGAAAAGATGACAAACTGTATTTTACACCAATTATTTACATGTATTGATAGGATTAGTGAATGAACGGACAGTTTAGGTCAGTTGATGGTTTGTGTCACTTTTTGGGTTTTTATGAGTTAATACCCTTTGATCCATTAATCCTATCAATCCATGTAAATAATTGTTGAAAAATACAGTTTGTCATCTTTTCATGGTCATCAGATATGACCCATTTGGATGTTCAGAGGCTCCATAGTTACCATGCAAACACCGTCATCTTCTACAACATTGATTCACCAGGAAAACCTATGGAGTTGGATCAATGACAGTGGATGGACACACTGGGTTTATGTCTAGTTAATGATATATTTGACTGAAAAAGTCACTTTTTCCTCAAGTTTTTGTTTCTGTTTTTGATATAATAACCCTCAAGTGTAATCTCAGCATGATGATTAAAGTATATCACCCGTAAAATAAAAAGGAAATCAGTAAAATATATAGGAAAATACCTGATTTTCACTGAAAAAAGTGCAAAATATAGGAAAATATGATAAATCACTTAATAAAGGTTAAACAGAGAGAAAAATTAATTAGAGAACTGTCACAAACATAGCACTGGGTCTTTATGGGTTAAGGGGTTCACTACCCCGCCCCCCATCCCAGCCTCTCTGCTTCACTGTTTCTACCCCGTTGCCAGGTAAACAAACCAAGCACAGAGCATAAATGACAGAAAAACCTGACCTCACATACCTGACCCCTCATCTGGAGCTTCATATATATCTTTGAGAAGTATATGAGTTCAGGTGGGTCACAAAGGCCACATGGTGAACATGTACAGCATGTCACTGAAAAAAGCAATAACTTACCTGTCCAACACCACAATCATAAAGCAATGAGGCACCAAGTGGCAGAAATCCCAACTTTGGCTTTGACTTGGGAAAAATCAGAACAGGAACATTTACAAACTAGACAGTATTTAAAGAGAGGGAACCTCAGCTAAGGAAATGGAATTCCACACAACAGTCTGAATAGAAAGTGTCATGAGATAATGTTTATTATGAAACACTAGCCTATCTAAATAAAATTGGATTGGAATGGAATGGAATGGAATGGAATGGATTTGGATTGGATTGAACTGAACTGAATTGAATTGAATTGAATTGAACGGAATTGACTGGATTGGATTCGACTGGATAGAACTGAACTGAGTTGAATTGATTTTGATTTGATTTTGATTTGAACAGCATACTATCTGAAGGAAATTCGCCTAGAATTTTCTGGAAGACGTAGCTCCACAGAGCTGTGCACAACACTGATAAACACAAATCTTGTGATGAAGTGATTTTTAGAAAATGATCTACTTTGAAACTAACCTCTGATCCTCAAACTTGTAAATTTTGTGGTAGATTAGTGAATTTTATTCAGTTGATTTCATAAAATGTTATTCCAGTGCTTACAAATAGACTTTTTTGGAATTTTGGGGCTTTTCCTGACCTTCATTTTTGACCTACAATCATTAGTAGACACAGTCATCAAGAAGTGCAAAAAAACAAACAAAATATACAAATAAATAAATGAATAGAATACAAAGGAAATTTGTCTTGAACTGCATGACTGCTAATAAATCCACATAAAAACAACCTCAAAACAACAATGTGACAATCAGTCCCAAGTAATGACCACTCATAGGCCAGTGAGTGGCTGCCTGCTTCCCCTGCTCCTACCTACAAACATGATTTATTAGAACCTCTGGAGGATTATGGGTCAGCTGGTTCTTTTATTGGAAAAGGTCTGAATGGGTTAATTCTGATTGATTGCATTTTGAATCAGGCCTAACTGTCTTATGGTCCTCTGGTCTCTGGACTCTTTGTTTTGTTGTTGTCACTGTGGTTTTAATGCACAAAAGTCCATGTATTTTATGGTCTGTGAACACTTGTAAAGTTAAGCATTAACTTCAAGACTCTAAACTGCATCTGTAATGTTGTACAAATGGAATTTTGCTTTAATAGTGAAACATATTTTTTACTAACTTTACATGACAGTATAGTTCAACCTCAGCACCCAGTAGCTCAAGGATATTATTAATTTCTTTCTTTCTTCACACTCTTGCATTTATTCCAAAGTGTACTTAACCATTAGGGCATGACATTGACTGACTTGACTGACTGTACATGTGTGTGACCAGCTGAATAGACTGGGATGGACTGGAGCCCATGGTGGCTTGCCATTCCTCAATCTCCCACTCTACTGGTTTGGGACCAGGTGTGACCACAGGAATTTAATTTACCCAGCATTCAATCATTCATGGAGGTCATTCCAAGAACTGTAGGGAGTTCTTCATCTGCACCAAGTGATCCCTCTTCAAATGAGAAACATTTACGAAGTGTGTGTGCATGTCAGTGAGCGTGACACACTATTATAACAGCAGACGCTCTTAGCTACTGGCTACAGAATGTCAGGTGTGAAGACTGTTGTATTAAACTGCCCTGGCAGCCTGTGCTCATGCCCCCCCCCCCACACACACACACACGATCATAATGAGCTGAGACCTATTAAAAATCAATTTTATAGCTGCTTTACCCACTCCCTTTATGTTCCACTATAACAGCAAAGCCATTCCTGAAATTGCCCAAAGCATCGGAGGAGGGGTGAATACTTGATGGACAGGCTGAATTCAAACAGGTCAAAGAGCAGTATGCAGATGTGTGCATACAAATATGTGTCTAAATGACTGCATGCTTAGAGGACTTATGCACTAATATCTTATATTGTCATATTGGAGCATAATAATATATATATATATATATATATATATATATATATATATATATATATATATATATATATATATATATATATATATTAGGCCTGTAAAGGTACACAAAATTTTCGGTTCGGTACGTTTTCAGTTTTCAAAGCCACAGTTCGTTTTTTTTCAGTTCAGTACAGGAAGAAAGAAAACCCCTCAAAATGTCTATTAATGAATTTATGAATTTTTTTAACATTTTTCCCCCGATTTTTGGAGACAATAGAACATAGAAGAACAGGAATAATATAATTCTGCTGCTACAAATCAAATAGAAAATAAAATAAATTATTAATATTACTAAATGTATTTTAAACATTAGTTTTGCACTTTTCCCTGAAAGGTAGTTTCGAAAACAAACAAGAAAAATCTAATCACAGTTCAGTCAGTTCACATTCTGCAGAAAAATAATAAAAAAAATTCCACATGAAGTGCAACATTAACAAGAGGGTAAAGTGGTATTCTGTTGAGACAAACTGAAGAGAAACACTGACAACACAATGAACCAAATTATTTATTTTAGGACAGAGAACAAACTGTTTAGGACACTGTGTGTATTTGTGTGTGCGTGTGTGCATGGTTTTTGTTTTTTTTTTCATCGGAGCCGGGGGGTAGGGGGGGCACGCAGTTATATACCTGGGGGTGCGGTCCATAACTAACGTAACGAACGCTGTCGTTAAACGAAAGTGAAACTTTACATACTTTCAACGTTCTATTTATTCCTCTATTATACAGCGTGCGTGATAGACAGACAGACAGACAGACAGAGCTAGTGTCAGTGTTTTAGAACTACCGTAGTTCCTAGGGGCCAAACACCGTCCGTCTTATTAACGTCTCTTTCCTCGTTGTTGTCTTTCACCTGAACCTGAACAGATCCAAACTGGACTGTACTGATGGTGGAGGGTCTTCAGTCTCTTCCTTCCAGGTTCACATGATATTTGTTGTTTTTTAACCTTATATCAGCTGCTATTTCATATTTTGGGTCAATGTGTGTGTGTGTAAACATATATATACATATATATATATATATATATATATATATATATATATATATATATATATATATATATATATACAACAATTAAATATGATTCATTTTTAATCTACATTAATTGCGTTTCATTTTGCAAGACCAAACAGACTCAAGAAAGAAGGGAATATATCTGCTTAACGTGTTTGTCAAAAGCTGAGTGACGTGTTAGCTGAGGTGCTAGTAAAATCCCCGACTAACGTATGCTTTGTGTTAATGTGGTATTTGAAGCTGGAAGTAGTTCGGTGAAAAGAAAAATCCTTCCTGCAGACTCTCCAATAAGACTGAAAAAGATAACTTGGGTTTTTTGTACTATCTAATTAGTAAACATGGTCTACCAAATCATTAGCAGTTTAAATATCTTCTATACTTACAGAATTTTCATAGCTTTATTTTGAAGCTCTTTCTGACAGAAAGTCAAAGACCTGAACGGGGACTAGACTCTATCGACAAAACCAATTAATTTTATGTCACATTACGGCTGCCTTTATAGGTTTATTTATGGTATTTTTAACACATTATTGTGGACACCAAAGCAGAAGACTAAAACAAAAGAAACCCTCACCAATCAAAGCAGTGGTTCTTTGAGGTAAACATGTTTTTGTCACTGGAGTCTTGTGGCTCTGAATAACACTTCATTTCCCTTTGTTGGTAAATTAGCATTTCTTGATTTTTTTGACAAGATTCAGTATGATTTTGAAACTGGCAGTGTTGTGTTGCGCAGTTTTCTTCAGTAAGATTCCCATTTTAAAATGTTTTATGTCCCAGATTTTGGCTCAAAAACATCTTTATGTGCAGTACCTCGTTTTGTTAGGTTTAGATACTGATTATATTCCCAGAGTCTCTGCAAAATGTTGATTAGAAAATGACTCACACTCTTCATCAATTTTTACATGTTTTTTGTTCAGACGTCAAGGAGAAAACCTTGATCTCCAGGAAACTTTTTCTTCTCACTTTGTCCGCTGTGTCTTCATCATACTCCTAACATTTATGTCTCAATACTAAGCTTTAATACATGTGAATGTCATGTAGCAGTTTGCAGAATGCGAAGCTTCAGTAGCCTACAAAGTAAAAAAGAACAAAAATGTTCTACAAAATAGTTTTCTGGTAAAAGGTCACATGGGTGGCTTATGTTCTCACTCTGTCTCATTTAATCTGTGCAACCAAAAACACACTGAAAACCAGATCCTAGATGATGAAGTGGATAATCCCAAAAGAAAATGAGTTCAAGCAGTGAAAACATGTTTGTCCTGTCTCTGCAGCTGACAGTTGTGTGGTGTTTGTTGTCTTCAACTTCCTAAACCTTATCATGTCATCTTCCTCTTCCTCATCTCTCTAATGTGCTTCGACTGTAGGCTGATAATGCATGAACTCCCAAGACACAAATATACACGCACACACAGACGCTTTGAAAACTCATTGAATATCATCTGAAAGGCAGAAAACTCATGAAACACACCTTAACTGTTTTTTTTTTTTTTTTTTATGGAGACAAAAGAGGCTGCATCTTAAATTACACTGAGTGAAAGTGTTGTGATCAAAGCAGATGTGGTTGTGTTTCGGTGTCTCTATTTGAGGCTTTTGTTGTTTTGGAGAATAAAGAGCTGAAAATAGTGTGATGCGTGTTTGTCAAAATGGCAGGGGATTAGCACTGGACGGACTGACGGACAGATGGAAGTACTGATGGCTAATGCTACAGGGTCTCTCCTGTGCTTTCTCCCACTTCTCTTCCCTTCTTACTCCAAACAAATCTCACTTCAGTCGGCTTAAGGGTCCACTCATTCACACAAAGTCAAGGCCCCACAGCTATAGGCTTTCTGGGTTCTAATAATAAACAGCGCACATCCAAAAAAGATGACACTTCTTCATGTTGGAGATTATTGAGTTAACCAGATAACAATAACTCCATTTTCATGGTCTGAGACATATCCTACAAGGTTCACAGATATGACACATATATATTAGCACGAGCCGGTTCATATCTGCGGACACACATTGACAAACGTCTTTTTTTCCCCGTCTTGAAAAAATTCAATTTGGCGGCACACCATCATATTGATCCAAACATCTGTCACTCTTCCGCTTTGTCTGACAAGCCGTGATATCTAGTAACAGCTCAGCCCTGGGGGAGTCTTGTTGATTTCAGCTGAGGGAGACAGCCCCGTGAACCACACCTCTACTGATCAACTTGATGGATTTGACCGTCCGCGTGAGGTCAGTTTTCTTTTTCCACTTGCAGGAAATTTTCTATCATCTTTACTCTGCTGTACTGATGCGATAAAGCAACACTGTCCCATTTTACACTGAAGGTAATGTACTGTAATTCCACAGCTCACAGAAATATATGAACCCCGGTAATAGACCAAACTTTTATCATAATAACCTCGTATCCCTGGAGCCACTGCCTCGTACAGCCCAGTACCAGCTCCATTTAAGGGTCGCATCGACACAAAGTAAAAGATTTACTCCCCTCGGGGCCCACAAGAATCCAAGGAAAGGGCTGGAAAACTCCCTGTAGGTAAACCTGATTATAAGCTCAGATTTATCATAGAATAAAGTAGTGGTGGCAAATCCGTACGGAGCATTCAGCGAGCACAAAATAAAAAATATTTATAAACTAATAACCTTTTAAAACATAAAGACTAGGGGTGTGTATTAGCAAGAATTTGGTGATACGATACAAACCACAATACTAGGATCACGATATGATATATCACAATATATCATGATATTGTTAAAAAGGCAATTTTTTTGTTTGTTTCTTTTTTTTTAATGATTATTTTCTTGAAAAACTGAATTACACCAGAAATATGCACAAATACTAAACATATTTTTATTTGATCAGAACAGGATCTAATGCTATATCACAAAATGTTCCTGTGTTAAAACTTCAATTACGTTTTACAGACATTACAGATTAAGATCCTGTTCAAACGTTCATATTCTATTAGTTCATAACCAACATTATAACATTATTTTCGTGCAATTCCAAGAAAGGAACTTATTAATAAAAGAGTGTTAAATAATAATAAATAAAATATAAACAAAAAAAAATAAAAATAACCTCCACAATATCTACATTTGAATAAATACCTAAAAATATTGATACAGTACTTTTTAATATCGATACAGTATTGTGAAATGAAATATTGCGATATATTGCTGCTTGATATATTGCGATTATTGATATATTGCGATATATTGTGCTTACCCCTCTTCGTGCATGAGTCGTGCTTTCTCAAAGGCTTGGAGCACTTGAACCGGAAACGAAGCCAGAGCCAGAGCTTGGCTATATTAGCTATATTAGGATGGAAAGTTCACCAGCAAACTGTTTAGTCACTAACATAAATCACTAGGAAATGTAACGATAGTCAGATAGGTTTGAACTGGGGCTGTTCTGTAAGAGTTGGGGGTGTTGGAGGAGACTGAAGGAGGTATGCATGGATCGGGGCAGGGCCGCCGTAGCTGGGGCCGCCGGAGTGAATTGTTGCTGTGCAGCGCTTGTGAACCCTCGAGAACAAACATTGCATGTGCCAGTACTCTGGAGGCGTGGCTTTGGGGGGATGTCTGAAGAAAGGGGGTTTGGACTTTGAATTGAGTATTTTCAAAATGTAGCTTGCTCAAACCGTTTTTCTAAGATCTAATACCCCACCTTTATTACCTGGTGATCCACTGATTCTGTCAGTGCATGTTAGTAATTTGTAGGGTTGTGATTAGGGTTACCAACTCCCTGAAAAAAAAAATAAGGGACACTTAGTTGGCAAGGCTGGCCGACCCAATTTTCCTCTCCCCTCCCAGGATGGTGAATTTATTTTGCCATTTGTGTGTGTGTGCAAAACCATTTCTAAACTTTTTGACTGAAATCTTAATTGAATTAGATGCATGTTTTTGAGTGATACAAATACATGGAAAAATATTTGTGCAAAATAACCAAATTAACAGAATAAAATAAATATATTTCTTAGACCTATCCTGTTAAAGTTCACAAAATAAAAATACATTTTTAGCAGAACTCTGTCTGGCTTAACTTAAAGTAGAATAAAATAAATATTTTTCTTTAACCAACTCAGTCCTACTTAATTTAATACTGTATAAAATAATAGAAAATAACAGAAGGCAGAACATTCTTGTAATAGTGTACATTTAGTGCAATAAGAAAAGTGCAAACAGAAAGTCTGTGTAAACTTGTAAACATAACACTTTATGCCTCAAAGGCCATAACTGTACAGATATAGAAAATAATAACAATAATAATAATAATAATAATAATAATAATAATAATATTGAACTCAAAAGCTCAGTGGTACATATTGTGGGACTAGCTTATTTCTACCATGCATGTTTTGTCTGAGTTCTAGCTGCAGCAGTAAATACTTGTCTTTCAGAGTTGCAGAATGAAACTCTAAGCAAGACACTTCATAATTCAGAGTGATAATGAGCTCACTTCTAATGAGGACAAAGGATAGAACAGCCTGGAGGTTAGCTGATGAACTTGAATCCACCTCTCTGCTGTTCCCACGCAACCGCTCCAAGTCCGTACTGTTGGTGTTGTCCATGTCACCCATGCTGGTTTGTTGTAAACTCTTAGCTTCTGGTATCTTCCTTGCAAAGAACAGTACCTCGACCAATGAGATGAGCCCGATTCTTTGTTGTCATTTGGTATATGTGTGTGCTGTCAGCTCATTGGTCACAGAGTGGGAGAGGGGTGGGAATAATTCCATTGACATTTTACAGACTATTTTTGATTCTTACAGTAATATGGGACAGAGTGCGTCCCTTTTCAACTCAAAACGGGATGCGTACTTTTGTTTCTAAATACGGACGATTCTGTTTTTCAAGGGACAGTTGGTAACCCTAGATGTGACAATATTAGAAGATGAAGGATTAGAACGTATCGACGATCTGACGAAGCAGAGAGATAGTGAAATCTTCTATAATATGATGTAGTTAAAGCCATAGAGTATTCAACAGCTCAACTTCAAATTTTGGTGTTGACCGGTTCTAATGACCCGTTCCAAAGTGCTGGGAGGTTTCAGTCGTCCATCAAGGTCAGGGGTGTCAAACTCATGTTAGTTCAAGGGCCACATTCAGCTAAATTTGATCTGAAGTGGGCTCAACCAGTAAAATAATAACATAATATATAATGTCAACTACAAAATTTTCTCTATGTATTAGAACAAGCAAAATTAAACAATGAAAATATTTACATCTACAACTACCCTTTCAAACAATGTGAATAACATGAACAAACTCAAAAAATAAGTATAATTTTACAATAGTCTGCTTCAGTTGATCATTTTCACGTGTTCATTATAACTTATCACAGTGGGTCTACAAATACACAAAATATTTATTATCAGATGGAATATTGTTAAAATTGTACTTACTTCTCATAAAACATTTCAGGTTGTTCATATTTGTTCAGGTTATTCACATTTTTTGTGAAATTATGCTTTGTTTTAGTGTAAATACATGAAAATATTTACTTTTAAATAGAAACAAATTTGGAGTTGTGAGTATTTATAGATTATTATGATAGTATTTTACTGATCTGACCCACTTGAGATTGAATTGGGCAAAATGTGGAACCTAAACTAAAAGGATTGTTAATATCTTAGTGTAATTTTTGCATTTTACAACTTCATCCCAAGGGTCAGACTGGACCCTTTGGCGGGCCGGATTTGGCCCCCGGGCCGCATGTTTGACACCTGTGATCTAGGTCAAATGCATTGGGAAACTTGTCTGGAAGTCTTAGTTGCAGAAGTGGGGCCAGATCGCACTACCTCAACCTCACCGCAAATCAACAACGTGACGTCAACACAACAATGGAGTGCAAGTTCACAATGAAAAAAAAACTTCACAGTCTATAATTAGCTCATCTGTCGTTTCACCTTTTCCATCTCATTTGTGTATGTGAGAATATCGTTCTGCTAACACTAAGACAGCAAATAGGATCTTAGATCTGCGGTCCTCCATATTTGTTGTTTATGTTCACCATGGATCGCCTGGAATGCTTTGAGGTGGGATGTCGTTAACTTCAGGTGGGATATATCCGACCCCCCAGCACTTTGGAACAGGCCATAAGCCATGACCTTCACTGAGGAGATAGCTGTGTCACGTTACACCAACATCGCAGCAGTGTCATGGTCATTTAGCATGACACTTGTGTCCACCAGAGGTATGTCCTACAGCCATACCTGCACTCTGCTATAGGGTCCATAGGGGGCGCAGGGGGGTCACTCCAATTACAATTACTAAGAGAAGAAAAGCTGTTCAAATATGTTAATGCTAGCAAAAATATCTGTGACAACAATGTGCTCAAATTCACTACTTTTCTTGCACTTTATGTCAGCACTTATTGAAGTTGTTTTTAACTTTATGTTAATTTTTCTGCGATTTTTTTTTTTCACTTCCTAGTCATGGGGCAGTGGTAAAATGACTGTATGTGACTCCGAAAACCTTTGGAGAACATGTGACAATAGGTTGTGCTCTTATTGGCACGATAATAATTCATCTTCTGCCGTTTTTCAGTTAGTCAGAATTGTTTTTAAGTTTCTTGTCCTGATGTGTTTGGGTGATTTAGACTGGGTTTGTCTAGTTCAGTTGCCTCAAATTCTGTCTTTTACACAATGACGACAGTTTAAGTGTGATTCAAAACACTTGGCTGTTCAGCTACAGATGTAATAGGACATTATTACAGCAACTGGTCTGTGGTCAAGTGGTTATTATGGGATTATCATGTGGGAGTCACACACATATTATCGCTTAACACAAAATTTAGCTCTGCATTTAATACTTGAATATATGTATATTAGTTTAATTCATATTAGTTGATGTGCTCTTGAACCTAACTCATGCCATGACTATTTTTGAAGAACGCACAGAGTAGAAGTCAGATAAAAGAGAGGCAGACATTATCTGATCAGTTTTCACAGTTGACCCTTTAACCCCTGACGTGTCTGTGGTGAGCGTTCTCAATGTATGACTTATTTTAAATATTCATTAAACATTCAACCATTTGCTCATTCAATATCTTCATCAACATGCTGATAGAATAGACCAGGGGTTCCCCAAAGCGGGGTATGCATACCCCCAGGGGGTACTTGAGAAGCCGAAGGAGTACTTGAAATTTTCTTGGATAAATATATTAAATAAGTCATCATTTACCAAATTCAAAATAAACAATGACAATTAATGCTGAAATATAAAACACAATAAATACATTCATATAATATATTGTGAATCATCTTGTTTAAGCTTTAGTAACATTTTAAGAACATTTCTATTTATATTATTCAGAATTAGTTTATTTGAATAGCTAAGTTTATTATTTTTGTTGATGAAAGGTTAATGTATTAATTAATGACCAATTTATTTATGTTTTTAATCAATGAGAGAGGGCACTTTTCAGTTTATAGTTGGCACACAAAATTTATTTTAAAAAATGTGTTATTTTTTATATATTACAGTTAAATATATGTTGTTTGTTTACAAAGTTTTGAAAGCTTTTGCCTAGTTTTTTTTTTTCAATCAAAAATGCTGAAGTGAGAGTTAGAGTTGGGGGTACTTGGCTAAAAAAGTATATTACAAGGGGTAGTTCACTGTAAAAAGTTTGACAACCGCTGGAATAGACCTTGCACCTTTCATAGACATCTGAGCATGCTCAGTGCACTCCCTGCCACCTGTGGAATAGGGGGCAAAACACAAGCAGTGAGTGAGAGCAACTCACTGTTTTTTCTGTGTTTGCACTGTTGTCATGATTTTCCCTTTTTTTTTCTGTTTTTACTGATTTTTGGCCGTGTAACTGCTTTTTGGAGCTCAACCAAGTGTCAAAAAGCAGCTGATTTGAAAGAAAGAGCTCCAAAACAAAAACTACTGGGCCAAAATTCCAATCCTTGTTGTTGTTCAGTGTGTTCCAGTTCACAGTTCATGTTCAACGTCCTAAATCTGCCTATTAAAACCTGTCAAACGTTCCATCTCTCTCTTTGGTCTTTTTCTGTTATTCCACCTGTTTTGACCCTAAAACACACAGCAAAACAAAACCACTGAAGAAAAGGAACACAAACACACACAGCAGCTTTTATGAACCTGAAACAGACGCTAATTCACAGCAGCCCTTTTCATTGACATAATGTCTCAGGGGTTAAAGGGTTAAAAAAAAAAAAAAAAACACTGGATCAAACATCAATAATGGACACAAAATGGAAATACTGATATAAGACAATTATTGGAGGATGTCGTTCATTACCAGGACTAAACTGGTTTAATACTGTCTGCAAGCAGAGGCACAAAATTAAGTAACAGTGACAAAATGGGGAAGTAAATAAAGGGTAGACTAGACTGAGAGGCTCATTTCTACATGATGCTGTTGAGATGACACAAGTCTAAATGCAGGGCAGCTGCTCCCAGTGGGTTAGACTTGGATATTTACGCATCACAAACACATCCTTTATCTACAAATAGTAAACAACGGAGACTGACTAGAGAAGACGAGGTCAGGTCTGGTCTAAGTCATATCTACAGTGTGTGCACAGCTTACTTTACTGCCCGCTTAAATACTTGGGTATGTCAGTAGTGATGACTCTATCTATATTCTAATGGTTTTAACCCATAAAGACCCAGTGCTAATTTTGTTGCAGTTCCCAAATAAATTTCTTTGTAGATTTCACAATTTGAAAGTGATTTATCACCATTTATTACAATATTATCCTCTATATTTTCCGTTTTTTTCAATGTAAATCACGGTTTTCCAATATTTCATTCATTGATCATGTCGATGTTCATAAAAAGCTCAGATTAAAGCTGGTTATTATATAAAAAACAGAGAACAATGAAGAAAATGTTACTTTTTCAGTAAAATATATCATTAACTGAACATAAAACAAATGTTTCCATCCACTGTCATTAATTAAACTCCATGGGGATTACTGGTGAATCAGTGTTGTAGAAGATGACGGTGTTTCCATGGTAACTACAGAACCTCTGAACGTCAAAATGGGTCATATTTGATGACCATGAAAGATGACAAACTGTATTTTATACCAATTATTTACACGTATTGATAGAATTAGTGGATCAGCAGTTATTAAATATTTTAGATCAGTGGATGAATTTGGTGGATGTTTGGGTCTTTATGTGTTAAATCAATCGTGGCAATTTACATCAATATTTTGTGTCAAATTGCTGATCTCTTAAGTAAGATTTTTGAGTAAACCGGTCATTATTGAAATGTGTGAATAATGTGTCATAGTCCTGTATGTTTCATTTTCTGTTTACACCAACCTCATGGTTCATTATCCCTTGCAGCCTTACATAACACTGAAAATATCATAGGAGGGGGATAGTTTTGTAAAGCATTTTTTATATCCTTTCCATAGGTGTAAATCATATCAGACAGACATGCTTCATTTTCCTGTTACATTTTACAAGGACTATTCAGCTAAATACAAAACTACAGGTTTCTGAGGTGGTGGATGAACAACCCATCTGAATAAACTGTTGCCACAGACAGATAATGTCAACATTTTTTAACCCATAAAGACTCAAACATCCACCATCAACCCAAACCATCTACTCATCTAAACTGTTTAATACCTGTTGATTCACTAATTGTATCAATACATGTAAATAATTGGTGTAAATACAGTTTGTCATCTTTTCATGGTCATCAGATATGACCCATTTGGATGATCAGAGGCTCCATAGTTGCCGTGGAAACACCATCATCTTCTACAACACTGATTCACCAGTAAAACCCATGGATGGAGACACTTGGTTTATGTTCAGTTAATAATAGATTTGCTGAAAAAGTCACATTTTCTTCAACTTTCTCTGTTTCTGGCATAATCCTCAACTTTAATGAGAGCTTAAATGAACATCTACACACAATCAGTAAATGAATATAGGAAAATAAGTGGTTTGCACTGCAAAAATGTTAAATTTAATGGATAGTATTATAATAAATGGAGATAAATTGCTTAAGAGAGATTAAATAAACAGAAAAATTCATTTGGAAACAGCCACAAAAGTAGCACTGGGTCTTTATGTGTTAAACAAATATACATTTCATGCAACATACACATACATACACGTGTCTGTTTTAGGTTTAGATGTTTTTCAAATCGAGTGTCACCCAGAAATTACATTCAGATATAAGTATTTCTCCCATTTTATAAGCTGAGGCCCCGACTAATTTTGGTTAAGTTTAGGGAAAGATACTACAGCTGGTTTAAGGACAGAAAACATCAGGAATAATGGGGTTAAAAACATGCTCAGAATGTCTGGAGAAATGTTTTAACCAAACCGATGTATTTTTTTTAACCCATAAAGACCCAAACAGCCACCGGTGAACAAACCGTCTACAGATCTAAACTGTTTAATACCTGTTGATCTACTACTTCTATCAATAGATGTAAACAACTGGTGTAAAATACAGTTTGTCATCTTGTCATGGACTTCAGATATGACCCATTTGGACGTTCAGAGGCTCCGTAGAGATTCTTGTACAGCATTGATTCACCAGTAAAACCCATGGAGTTGGATCAATGACAGTGAACGGAGACACTTGTTTTTACATTCATTTAGCAATATTTTTGCTGAAAAAGTAACTTTTTCCTCATTTTTCTTTGTTTTAATATAATTAACTTTGAATTTACTCTGAGTTTTCATGAACATCTACATGATCTGTGAATTAAATATAGGAAAATACATGATTTACACCAAAAAAATCCAAATACAGAGGATAACATTATTTTTAAAATATGGTAGTAAATCAGTTAAGAAAGGTAGAAATAGAGAAAAATTCATTTAGGAACTGCCATAAAAGCAGCACTGGGTCTTTATGGGTTAAACAAAGTGCTGTTATTTCCCAGACTAGGCTGTGTATATCCACCGTCTGTCTCCTTCACCTTCCTCCTGCCTTATAATGAATGACAAAACAGTAGGGGATCAATGGCAGTTTGTGCTGAGATTACACATTTCAGTGATTTACAGCAACATTTTTTCTGCCGTCTGACATGAGACGAGCAGTGCCTCCAACTCACCAGCATTTAGATTTAAAAACGTAACTGAATTAATATTTTATGTAAGTGTGGAAAACGTATCCATTGTGATTATTCAACTAAAAAGAGACATCCTATATTACAAAAGGGAAGTGGACTGTGTCTGTGTCTCTCGGGCATCATACTAAATCTGTACAGAGCTGACTGCTGCAGTTTGACATACTTATGTAATTTGTTCAAGGAGCAGACTAGTGAAAACAGGAAGTTGATAGGACCAATATGTTGGGAGATATTAGTAATTTTGGAATACAGTAGCCTTACAATCACATGATATGCCCAGAATCATAGAATCATTATTGAAGTGGGTTACCTAGCAACAGATAAACAATAGGGCCACGTTGCCATGGTGTCAAATTTCATGTGCAGACATAGACATGCCAGATGAGAGGTTATTCAACTGAAAATGACAATGGAATTTACCAAGAAAGTAAAGGAATGAACTGGATCAGAGGATCTAGAGCCTGTTGTTAGTTTGTGATTTAACCCTTTATAGGACTCATAAAAATAATCTGAAATTCAACATTTCAACCATAGTGTGTTACAGAAGGACATAACAAGACTTCATTACTTTTGTGAAATTTTTCTAAATGATGTATTGTTATGTAGAAAATCACAGTTAATGAAGTTACATATTGGTTCCTTACCTGTAAGTGGAAAAAAAAAAAATAAATAAATAAATTTTAAAAATCCAAGAAGTATATACAGGGGGGGAAGCAAAATTTACAATATTTTGAGGCAGGGATTGAAAGACAGTGTATGACCAATTAGTTTATTGAAAGTCATGAGAATTTATTTGCCACAAGAAAATTGACATAATAGAAAATGTTTTTATTCTATGTGTCCTCCTTCTTTCTCAATAACTGCCTTCACACACTTCCTGAAACTTGCGCAAGTGTTCCTCAAATATTCGGGTGACAACTTCTCCCATTCTTCTTTAATAGTATCTTCCAGACTTTCTCGTAATAGTTTTGCTCATAGTCTTCTCTTCTTTACATTATAAACAGTCTTTATGGACACTCCAACTATTTTTGAAATCTCCTTTGGTGTGACGAGTGCATTCAGCAAATCACACACTCTTTGACGTTTGCTTTCCTAATTACTCATATGGGCAAAAGTTTCTGAAAAGGTATGGATAATAGTGTTAGGTATGATTATGACATCAATATATGTTTGGTTTCAAAACAATTGACGTAGTGCCTGCTGAGAAAAAACAACTAAGTGTTCATTGTAAATTTTGCTTCCCCACCCTGTTAAAAATATGAGAAAAAACATGTGAGGTGAAAGGAACATGTATTTTAGAACATTAGACCAACATCAGTGCTGATCCAGACCCCTGTCCACATCCACATTATCCCTTTGAACATCATTCCTTACATTAGTACCACTAGCAGCATTGTACCCGTGGTGCCATTGTACAATAGCATGAGAAGCTAAAATCACCCAGCATACCTCACAACATTTGAATACGGACAGAAATTGTGCCTAGCAGATAGTCAGGTAATGTTTCTATTCATTTGGCGAGTTTGGCAGTGATCAGGTGTGTGAAGGCTGAGGAAAACCCGTACAAATGCCCCCTGTGCTGCAACATTGATCAACAGATGGACACAGAACATGCATTATATAGTAGGAGGATTACTTCATGGTACTGAACAAAGCAGGTCCACTCACTGTTCATGCAGAGGTGGACCTTACAGACCCTGGAGACCACATTGGACCTCAGATTGACTCACTGTCCTCACTGGAACTGTTACTGTCACTGGGTACGGTTACATGACATTTTTTCAATCCGATTTATTTTTCCAGAAGAAATTAATTCGGAACTAAAGTATTTTCTCTTCTGTTTACATGGAAATGTTAAACCTGAATAAAGGTCTGCCCTCAAGCCCTTCTGTTAGCTTAGCTTAGCATAATCACTGCATTTCCATGGTCACACATAGCCAGTTTTTTAAAGGTGATTTGTCGTCTTTTGTAAGCGCTTTGTGAAATCCGATTCTCCGTAACTATTTCTTTAGATCGCGACTTACTGCGCTCATACAATCTTGGGACTGTTGTGTTGATGGATGTTGGAAAATCTTTTTGTTGGAAGGGATGCATGCTAAATTAGCTTTGCTTTAGCGTTTTAGCTTTGCATTAGTTTTTATTTCTCAAGATTTTATTAGTGCAGTAAGTCACATGGCCATTTGAGCCTGAATTTGTGATCATATTGACCCCACCGGACTAAAGTAATGATTAGAGAGGATTGAATTTCACAAAATCAGTTATAAAACACTGGATCACCCATGAAAGCTGGCTACGTCTGACCATAGGAATGAAGCGATTATGCTAAACTAGGCTAAGCTAAGCTAACAAGGCAATCGGTGCACTGCAGTGCAAACTGATTTGCCCACTTATCGAACTCATTAGTGCATGACAAATGAATGAATAAAAAACAAGTGGTGAACTATTCCTTCAGGGTTTTCCAGGCTGGTAGATCCCATCAGAATAGCCCACTGGAACGGTTTGGTAAGACTAGACTGCATTGCATATTCTTCCGCCAGCGCAGAATGTGTACGTCATCGCGACAGGACAAGACAACGAGCATGTGCAGAATGGAAGGAATAAAGTCCAAACGGAATAAAGGGTTTACATGTCCGAGGAATAATTTAGTTCAGAATTCAAAGGGGATTAAACCAGTGACTTTATTCGGATTTAAATTTATTCCGAACTATTCTTTTTCAGCTGAATAAGGTTTACATGGTCATCTTAAATAGGATCTAACGTTTATTCAGATTAAACCAGGAATAAAAGTTGTCATGTAAACGCACGGACTCTCTTGTAATGTGTGTGGAAATGACCAAAAATAGTCACTTGCCCAATAAAGGGTTAAAACATTTCTTCTGCAGAACCATGCAGGCATACTTTTTAATCTGCTGTTGTTTTGAACAGTAACTTAGGCTGAATGTGAATGTCACATGATGAGTTTCTGTATCGTTTTTCCCTTATTATCCATATTAAACACTTCTCACCCGGTGCTCATTCTAAATCATACTACTGACTAGTCTGAGATCTCTCAGCTCAAATGTCATCTGTAAAACCTTTCATGCCCTGTTATGTAGGAAAACCTCAAATTACGATTGTTTTAAATATTTGATCATGTTAAATACTACAGATACCGTCAGCCTCGAGTCAGTGAACACTGCTCAAATGCAGATCAAACAGCAGAGTGCGTCTTTAAGGTTGGCGTTTGTATTGATTGTGGAGGAGGCATTCGCTTCCTGGTTATTAATAGCCCGAGGAGGAAAGCCTAATGGGAGCTACTTCCTCCAACTGGTTTATTCATAGCCAGATCATTATTGTCATAATTGACCCTCTTCCTGCTTGTCTGTTTGACTGACGGACTGTGACACACACCATGTGGACGTACGTACCTGTCTCCGTCTCTTCCTCACAGATTGCCATTACATACATTCCATTACCTCTCACAGCCTCATGCTGAGCCTCTCATCTGTTCTACTCTGTAACACAATCCAGTAATAGTACATTTTCTGTTTCAGTTTTTTCTTCTGTGAGATCTCAGTTCTTTCTGCTCTTTTCTCTTAATATTCTGACAGGATGCTGCCCCGATCACCTCCCCTTTCCCGGCATAAGTCTCTTGAGGTGACTAATTATTCATAAACTATTTCCTATCTCTGTAGATATGCTTTCAAAAAGCTTTTCCTTGTCCACCATTTAAGCTGCATTAAGGGTGAGTACAGAGTGCATGTGCACATGTGAGTGTATGAGGAGGATCTCAGATGCGTCTTGGCTGAAGCACAGTCCTCCCCTCCGGCATACATCTCTCAGTAGCTGCATACACACAGTTCTATCTATCAATTTTTTTTTTTTTTACTCTTACTGTCATTCTGTCTCTCATAGCCCACTGCCCCAGAACACTCTGCTCTATTGCTTTTAGCAGAAAAGCCACAGCAGCCAAAAAAACCACACAAACAGAAACTGACATGGTAGGAAAAGGAGGGTGTCACAAAATGTGTTTTTATTATTCCCCAGGTTTTATTTTTATTTTTATTTTTTCATATTTAACAGCCTCTCAGCGGATGAAACTTTCTTTAATACTGCTGAATATTTACTTCCATATGCCTAATGCAGGTCCTCTCTGCCCACACATATCCTGGTGTGAAGCTGTACATCCATTTGCTTCCTGCCCTGAGGTGGAACTTGGCACAAATAGTAAACCTTCCATGTGAGCATTTATTTATTATTTATTTTTTTAAAATATGTTATGTTTATAGTGTCTTATGTTTTAAAAGTGTTGTCTTGAAACCAATTAGGATTTTTGTATAAAAAAAAAAACAAAAAACAAATGGAATGAGTTCGGAATTTGGCCTAGTGGATAAAGAACTAGTGACAATCATTACCAGTTTAAGCCCTGAATTAAATTATTAAAAGTGTGAAAGTGAGATATTTACTTGTTGATTGCAGCAGAACCTGATTAGCAGCTACAAATATCTGCACCAAATAGCTTTAGTCTGAAGTAAAAATCTGGTGGGTATACGTGGTAGAAGTATAGGATTCATGCAACACACGATGTTTGATGAAGAAGAAAACACTGTGACTTGTTGGTACTAAAGCACAGGATTGGGAAGAGCACAAATAAAATATAGTAGAACCTTGCAGTACGAGCTTATTTGTTCCATGACTGAGCTAGTTTGGCTTATTTTACAAATCAGTTTTCCCTGTTGAAATTAATTGTAATGTAATTAATCCATTCCAGCTGACAAAAACCACCCAAAAATCATTTTTTAAGGGTTTTGAAAACAGAAAAAGTTCAGTTAGAAAGAACATAAAATTGCAAATTATAAAAACAAAATAAAAGAGAATCCAATAGAAATAAAGTGGTTGTATTATCTTATTTACCTTTAAAATGAGACGATTAGGTGTGAGGAAGATGGAGGAGGAGGAGGAGGATTGATGTTTTGGAAGGACAGTTTTCTTCCATTAAAACATCAGGGAGGGCATTTTCTGGTGTTGTCTCACTCACTTCACTTAATTAGATTTTTTGGTCTCTCTTTCTTCACTGTCCGCACTTGCAGGTAGTTTCATTAAAGCAAGATGAACATGTGATGTGAGTGAGCTCCTGCTGGGCGGAGCATGTGCGAGCTCAGTGCAGTTAATATGAAGCTCACTCATACTACAGATTCCCACTTGTATTTTAAGACAAAAATACTCTTGAGCTCACTGCAAAAATCCAAATCTTACCAAGTGTATTTTTCTCATTTCTAGTCAATTTCTAGTCATTTTGTGCATAATTCAAGATTTTTTTTTTTTGCTTAATTCGAGCAAAAAAAAAAATCTGCCAATGGAGCAAGTGAAAATTATCTTGGTAAGATTTCTTCAAAGAAGATTTTCAGCATCTATTGTCTAAAAAAGATCTTATATCTCACTGAAAAGTTACTCTTTCGGTGATTATGTCTTATTTTAAATGTGATGAGATATTTGGACTAAAAATGAGAAAAACACTTGGTAAGATTTGAATTTTTGCAGTGCTGTGACTTATAAGGCAAGTTATTTGTACAGTGTGCAATGAAGTAAAAAGTTTGTTTGTTGTTTTCTGTTAAATCTTAACATTTTTAAAGAGTCTGTGTAAAGTGAATAACATATCAAAATTTTCACATAATATTCACATAATTTATCATTTTCCTAATAACACCACCTGTGTTTTGTTGCCTTATGTTACTTTTCCACTGACAATATCCGCTGAATTTGCCTCAGCTTTACTCAGTTTGGCTCCAGTTTTGGCCCCATAATGCTGCATTTGCACTGCAGGTATAGTAATCCATCCACACAGCTGGATTTCATAGCAACAGAATGTAAACATATTATGGCATTACTGTCAGCTTGACTAAAACCAGTGGTGTAGTCCCGGGTATATGGGGGTATGTGGAGTATACCCACTTATTTTTCAGTCAGCATTGCGTATACCCACGTCTAAATCCCCCTGATGTGCACCATTCAGTAGTATCTGAGCCACACTGCCCATGTTTTCCACTAGGATGGTAAAGCTATGACCCGCCCTACTCTTCCTCTAATTGGCTAATACTTGGTACTTTCACTGATTAGATTGGTTAACTTTAGGCATGAGGACTGATGAGCCAATCAGAGGCAGAGTAGGGGGGTCATGCGAGGAAATATTGCTAACTTAGTGTCAGAGCCAGGGCTCTGCTTAGCGCTGGCCACTTCTGGAACCTGATTGGACACCTCAGGTGCCAGTTCCACCCCAGTTGATTGACAGGTCACTGCATGTCTCGTTGAAAGATGATTATTGGAAATGCAAATAAGAAAGACTGAATAAACGTCTTTGAAATGAGTGACACATATTAAGAGAACCTACTTTCATGGAATACTAAATTCTGAGGTAAGTTTTAAGGTGGTTTCAGAATGAGTCACAGTTTTAACCCTTTCACGCATGAAATATGAGTGTTTTTAGTCCTCTTTAGGCATGAAAAAAACAATGTAATTGAACATTTTCTTATGAACCTATTTTTCATGGAGTTGCAAAAATGTCCACTCAGCTGTTTAATATTTGAAGCAAAGAAAAATGGATTTACTGATATATTGTGTGCAAACTAAACTATGAAAAAAAACCCATTTCTAATGCTGCTAATCTGATGTTTTCTCACATTTTATCGTACTCTAGTACTAGTCATTACTCACTTCATGGAGATAATATGCAAAAAAAAACCCCAAAACCTTTTGTTTAAAAAAAAAAAAAAACCTGTTAATTACAGTCTATTAACAATAACAAGCAAATGATTTACACTCAAACAGGTTACTGCAGATCAGGTTTATCAAGACAAGCAAAGTTACAGTAATGGTATGTGCAGTGCATGGGATGATGCATAAGCGTCCACTGTGCTGGCTGATACGGAACTACAACAACAAAATCCATGAATTATAAGAGAACATCTTTGAATAGCTGTCCACTGTAGTGACCACTATGCATGAAAGGGTTAAACTACTGACCATATGACTGCACATTTAGAGAAGAGATGTTGTCACCAATTATTCAACTATGCGAGTAGGCTAACATTATGAGAGGCTAATGTTATCCTATATTTGCCTCATGTTGAATACATTTCCATTCATGCAGCTGCTTGTGTGACCAGTAAAACCTACAAACTACTCCTGATCAAGTCATGATAATTTTAGAATAGTGAGCAAATACTGCTGATGGATTTTTGGGTAAACTAGATAGAGTAGTCTGACATGTCACTGTTTCTAAAATGGCATTTTTCTGCACACTTAAAAAAAATAAATAAATAAAAAAATAAGGCAATAATTGAGAGTGTACCCACTTCTCCCAGAACCACTACACCACTGACTAAAACTGCAAGACACCAGTGATGATGGAGGATTCTACAAATCTATGTCGTTAAAACATAGTTTAAATCCGTGTTTCTCAAACTGTGGGGTGGGCTCCCCCGGGGGTGTGTGAAGGCTTTCCAGGGGGGGCATGGGATCATTCCTAGGTGTTTTGTTTTTTTTCTTCAGGTTAGAACATGTATCAGGTGGAACTAATGTTTTAGCGTTGGAGCACCCTGAACTCATTTTAGGGACGTACAACAAACAAATCTACTGCCATGATGCTGTCACTAGATTAGACAAAGAGTTTAGGTTTGGACAATGGACAAGGATTGGACTGGAAAAGAAAAATGTGCAATGTTTCTGGTTTTGCACAGTTTGTACAGATTGCACTTTAATGTTCTGAGATGTGCAAGGGAAACAGGCCCATTGCAGCCACTGATATTGTTAAAATGTTCATCTTTGTTACCAAAATTTGTTTGTTGTTCTACAAAAAAATTTACCTTATTGTCATAGTTGTAAGATAATTACACATTTCCTATTTTTCATTGGAAAAATAATGTCTCAGGGAGCAGTTTTGTTGAGGTCATTTATATTGTTCAATCAAAAATCGAAGTTATTTTTAATTTGCACAACAAATTATTCAAGAAAAAGCAAAAAGTATTCTAATGATATTGATGTTCCTTTCAATAAAAGTTATAATTGCACCACAGGTACAATGTTGTTGGGGTTGAGGGGGGCTTAGAGATTTTCATGCTCCAAAGGGGGGCCCGACAGAAAAAGATTGCGAACCACTGGTTTAAATACTTTTACAGATGAAACATAATGGTAAAGACTTCAAATCTGTGGTCGATTTGTTCAGGTAGAAGCTCATAGAAAATTCACTATAAAGTTTTCTTAGATTTGATAGTGACAGAAAGTGCTTCAATCCAAAATCTGTTTAACGTGTTGAACTGGGTTTAGATCTGTGACTGTGACAGCCTTAGAATATGTCTCCTTTCTTTGATGTTTTACTGCAGAACTCTCTTTTTGAGTAGAAATAACAAGGATCCTTTTTTTTCTACGTTAAATGGAGTGACTTCTCTGTACACTGTTTGCCTCACCCACTTACACAACACCAACACACACTGATTCTACAAAACTTAACTTTTCTTAGTGTAAAATCTCATTGAAAATACAAGGTTTGCACCAATTGTTTGCGATAAAGGAAAAGAAGAAAAGAGAGGGAGGTTCTGCCAGTTGAAAACTTGACTGAAAACACTTCATTCAAGCAGAGGTTTATGAATGACTGTCGGCTGAATCCGTTTGGAACAAGAGGAAGTGACTTCTACGTCCAGTGTTTGTCCTCGTTCACCCACTTATGTAACACAATCACACAAACTGGCTGGAAAAGGAAGGAAACCGGATTTGTTTTTGCAGCACAGGATTCAAGCTGGAGTTCCCTATGGAGCTCTTCCCGATCTGGAGGTAAAGGTGCAAAAGCAACCCCCCCCCCCCCCCACACACACACATGATACGTAAACACAGAAACACCACTAGTGCATCCATATCCAAACGTGCACACAGATGGACAGGTGGACATGCACACACACACACACACAGATGCACAGATGTTCACAGTGAAAACAAATACACTCATGCTTTCCTTCCTAAACTGAGTCAACATGTTAGTGGAGACTTTAGATGATTAAAAAAAAAAAAAAAAAAACACAATTTCCCTTCCGGGTTTCCACTCAGGATGTGACAGCGATTGAGTGTTTTCCTGTGGACAGCATGGGTAGTCATTGACCTCATCACATTCATAAAAACACAGCAGCTCTGCTTCCACAACTTGTTTATCTAACATGGGTCACCGGATGGATTTTATGGCAAACAACCAATGCCTTTTGTACCAAAGCCTTTCTTGAAGCTGAACAAAAACATGATGCAGCTGGGTCCAAAAGGGTTTTAAACCTTAATTATTTTGTGAATTTTCCATCCCCTTGGATATTTTGTCTCTATATGTAAATATTTTAACACAAGTAAAACTAGACATGTGCACATTTCCTGAAGGAAACGCAGTCCCGTGTGCTTGTCTTTAGCCGGATTTTTGGATTTACCCTGCAAAAATCAAAATCTTAGCAAGTGTATTTTTTTTCACTTCTAGTCAAAATCTCATCACACTTAAAATAAGACATAATCACCTAAAGAATAACGCAGCGCTTGTAAGAACTTATTTTTAGACAATATATCTTAAATATCTTATTTCAAGAAATCTTAACAGATAATTTTTACTCATTCCATTGGCAGATTTTTTTTGCTTGAATTAAGCAAAAAAAAAAATCTTGAATTAAGCAAAAAAATCTGCCAATGGAACAAGTGAAAAATCTTAGACTAACTAAGACTGACCAATACAACATCGTTTTATGACCCAAAAAAATAGACCAAAAATGGACATATGAGGTTTCTGCCCAACAGTGATAATACACAAAAGACAAATAAAGATTTGTAATCTTGTGGCCAAAAGATTTGAAAGTTTTGAACTGACTCTCTGTATAAATCGGATTTCTTTATTTAAATGTCTCATTTATGTTCAACTGAAGCAGCAAAAATTGACTGTATCTGTAAAGCTAGTGAGTGTGACAGCTTCCCTTTTTTATTTTCTTTATGTGTGCTATCATTATTATTATTATTATATAGTAGTAGTAGTATAGTAGTATTATATTTATTTTTAATTTTTTAAATTTTCTTTCTTCTTTTTTTTTTTCTTTGCTTAATTCATGAGTTTTTTTGCTTAATTAAAAAAAAACACAAAAGCATTATTTATGGGTTAAAACCAAATGCGTAAGGTCAGAGATGCAACAGCTCCAAGATGATGTTAATTCTACACATGGTTCAAGAGGCGCAATACGTTTACATGATGTTTATTGTTTATGCCATGGTGTGTTTTGGACTTTATATCAGACATTTATTGAATGCATCCACTTCTCTACTGGCATGTTGGGACCTGTCTATTTCCTGGCATTAGCTGTCATAGGTTCATAATTTTGTTGTTTTTTAATGGTGCCTTCGAGAGAGAGAAATAAATGTTGGAAAGACATCAGTATGAAACATGTCCTTTGTTCTGTTGGACTCATGTAACCACAGTCTGTCTTTAATTTTTTTTGGTCAGATAGAGCTGTGATGTCAGGCGTTGATTGACAGCTCACTCACCTGCCGAGTTAGACTTACAGAATTTTGGTTTATTTAATAAAACATTTTTTTTTCTAATGTTACACAACAAGACTGTAAAATGTGCTTCATAAATTTTTACTATTTAGCGAGACAGTAAGCTAGCTCTTAGGTCTTACCATTTGCTCACCTGTGACCACTCAGGCTCCCATAGCACAGTGGTTCCCAAACTTTTTTGGCTTATGACCCCATTTTAACATCATAAATTTCTGGCAACTCCAGACATTCAAAACTGAGACATTATTTTTTTGCTAAAATTAATTTGCTTTTGATCATGTAATAGTTTGCTATTCTATGTTACAAATAAACATTACTTTTAGACAACATTTAGTCTATATAATGTATATATTATGAACGGAAGCAGAAAAGCCAGGTGTAGATTACTGCACAAAGTGAGAATTTGATTTCCCTTGGTCAGGATATGTACAGTCAGTCCAGCTTGGATTTACAAGGCTGACAATTAACACTGAACAAACAATAACTCAAACTATGAATTATGAAAGAGCTGCAGCATCTGAAACTGACCACAATGAACATTTGACAGATAAACAGAACCACAGTGCTTCAGTTTCAGATTCACAGTTTGTCATGTCTTTTATGGATTGGGATTGTCTCTGTCAACTCACCATATATTTTTTTTTTAGTAAGTTTTTATTTATTTATTTAGCGATCAAATTTTTATTTTCATTTCATTTAACAAATTAAATCGAACAGAGGTTTCAGGTTATACATATTACTGGAATGGATTCTCAGTGCAAGAATACCAACAGTGAGCCCAAGACAGAAGAACATGTCATGAGACACCAAAGAACACAGTGATAGTATAAAGATAAAAGGAAAGGTAAGAAAAAGTAAGGTTAATTACTCACACAAAAAATAAAATGCATACATAACCTAAAAGAATACACACAACAGACACACAAACAAACTATATGGATATGACAGAAGGGACTTACCATCTAGAGGTACTAAGGCAAGAGAGCCAGCGGCAAAATCAACTTACAGCATGTTTTTCAAAGTCAGCAGTGCGACATCAGATGTTTAAAGTGTTGTTTTTATTTGTATTTTTCCATCCATCCATCCATTATCCACCGCTTATCCGGGCCGGGTCGCGGGGGTAACAGTCTAACCAGGGATGCCCAGACTTCCCTCTCCCCCGACACCTCCTCCAGCTCTTCCGGGGGGACCCCGAGGCGTTCCCAGACCAGCCGAGAGACATAGTCTCTCTAACGTGTCCTGGGTCTTCCCCGAGGTCTCCTCCCGGTGGGACATGCCCGGAACACCTCCCCAGGGAGGCGTCCAGGAGGCATCCGAAACAGATGCCCGAGCCACCTCAGCTGGCCCCTCTCGACGCGGAGGAGCAGCGGCTCTACTCCGAGCTCCTCCCTGGTGACTGAACTCCTCACCCTATTCCTAAGGGTGCGCCCAGCCACCCTGCGGAGGAAACTCATTTCGACCGCTTGTATCCGGGATCTTGTCCTTTCGGTCATGACCCAAAGTTCATGACCATAGGTGGGGTAGGAAACGTAGATTGACCGGTAAATCGAGAGCTTCGCCTCTCAGCTCAGCTCCTTCTTCACCACAACCGACCGGTACAGTGACTGCATCACTGCAGACTCTGCACCGATCCGTCTGTCAACCTCACACATCCATCCTTCCTCACTCATGAACAAGACCCAAAGATACAGAGATAAGTATCTCTGTATTTTTATCAGTAACTAAAAATTTCAGGGTGACCCCATTTGATTCCAGGGCGCCCCACATGAGGTCCCGACCCCTAGTTGAAAAAACCTGCCATAGTGGCCTTCCTTTTCATCCAATATGGTCACTTTCTGGTTCTAAAAAAAAACAACATGGCATGGCCAGTCCCAAATTGTGGCTCAAGGCGAAACCAGATACTAATGTCGCAGTTCCTCTTTGTACTTAATGTAATCCAGTCTATGGTTCAGAATCACTTCCTGGATGCTCCATTCTGTTCTCAGTATTGGCAGAAGAAAGTTGCAGTGGACTACTCAGGTCAAATGACCACAAAGCATATCACCAGAGAAACAACTGCCTAGCTTTTGGTGGGTTTTATCTAACTTTATTTTCATCTTTACATAGAAATCTAATGAAACTGTCTGATATAAATGCGTTCATACAGTCTGGTATACAGTATTAGGCCAGAACGCTTCAGCTAACTTACATGTGTAACTGCGCGTAACCCCCCGTCCCCCCCCCCCCCTCCACAGTGCACGGCCATTTTGCCAACATTCCTCAAAAATATATCCATATTTAATGTGTATAAATAGTGACTGCGGTCCAAACTCCAGCAGAGCAGGGCAGTGGGAGTGCTCTAATTACTGTAATTGCGACCCCGCTGTTAATGAAAGTAGAAAAGGCTAAAGTGCATTGCGGGACTCATATATCAAGAAATACTCCAGCTGAGAAATTTGGCTGAAGCAATGCACATCCAGATTTTTTTTGGCATTTCTGCAGACTTTTCAGGTTTTCACTATGAATAATATATACCAGGGCATTTAGAAAAGGCTTTGGAAATAAAAGGGAAAAGGGTAGGAAAAAATGTCCACATCCTTCAATGATAAAATACATTTAACTGCAACAAGATCATGACATTAACTATTTCTAGCAAAATATAAGTTGATTTGCAATTTACTTAAGAGTACTGTGGTGAGATTTCATTGCTAACTATTTCCAAAAAATCAGGGATAATACTATTGGTTCCATCAGGAAGTGCATATTATATCATGTTGTCAAGCACTTGGTGAATACTAATTCACTGCTCCGTCAGTCCGTCATGGTCAGAGACATGTTGCCTCTTTCACGGGCTGTTCCAGCACCAGTAGTGACGCAGACTCGTGGTTTGTCCATCGGGTTTTCCCACACATGACGCAGAAACATTTGAAACGACTCATTTTATGTATCGTTCCTTCTGGTTTACTTGTCAACAATGGCTGAGGCCACATCGAAGTGTCGCTGCTGTGTGCCCCAGCTTACATCGAATAAACAAAGACAACTATATTGAAGTTTTCAAACGGTTTTCTCCTTCAGATTTAGTTGAGAAGAAGAAATGGTGGTCGCATTCATCGGATGAGGGGCCGAACTGTAGAATCAATCAGGAAGTATGGTTCGTGTGCAAACAGGTGTCCTGAACACCGGCATTTATGAGAAGAGGATTACCAAGGAAACCATCAGTGATATTGTGAAGGGGATAAGAGGTTAAAAGTAGGGAAAACAACCGGAATCCTCTGACAAGTAACCTGCAAAAGTATACGGGGACGTATTGAAACAAATAATAATCACTTTTGCACAGGTAAAATTAAACGAAATGCGGGCGGGTAGCAGGTAAGGAAGTGTAAAAAATGGAAGAAGATTCATGGATGAAAATAACTGTCAGGACATTTAATGTTGATGATCATTTAATTTGACCGTGGTTGATCCCCAGCTGGTTTGTTTAATTGTGAGTGAGCTTCACCTCTGTTTATATACGGTGAAGGATGTCAGTGAGCAGCACATAGTAGAGATTTATTGATGCGTGTGTTTTAGGCCAAAACTAAAGCCATTAAAAGTGAGTTAATGTGTAGACAATGTATTTGGTCACGGGTCAGGTCGGGACTTTTAACCTCTTAATTCCCTTCACAATATCACTGATTTACCCTGGAAGAAACGATACACAAAATCAGTCATTTCAAACTGTTTTTGGGTCATGCATGAAAAAGCCCTATTGAAAGGGTTGTGATTAGGGTTGCCAACTCCCTGAGAAAAAAAAAAAAAAAAAAAAAAAAAAAAAGGGACACCTCATTGGCAGGGCCGGCCGGACATGATTTCCTTCTCCACTCCCAGGGTGGTGAATTTATTTTTGCCTTTTTGTGTGTGTGAAACGATTTTTAACTTTTGACCAAACCTGAATCTAATTAGATGCATGTTTTTGAGTGATACAAATACATGGAAAACAATTTATTATTTACAATTTATTTTTTTGTGCAAAATAACCAATTAACAGAATAAAATAAATATATTTCTTCAACCTGTCCCGTTTAAGTTCACTGAAAAATCATTTTTAACAGAACTCTGTCTGGCTTAATTCAAAGTAGAATAAAATAAAATATGTTTCTTTAACAGAACTCAGTCCTGTTTAATTTAATACTGTATAAAATAATAGAAAATAACAGAAAGCAGAATATGCTTGTACTAGTGTACATTTAGTGCAATAAGAAAAGTGCAAACAGAAGTCTGTGTAAACTTGTAAACATAACACTTTATGCCTCGAAGTCTGTACAGTTGTAGAAAATAATAATAATATTAAAAAAAAAAAAAGATTGAACTCAAAAGCTCAATGCCACATAATGTGGAAATAGCTTCTTTCCTCCATTTGTATTTTGTCTGAGCTCTAGCTGCAGCAGTAGTTGCAGAGTAAAACTCTGAGCAGGACAGTTCATAATTGAGTGATAATGAACTCATTTCTCATTAATTCAGTTGAACATTTGTTCCGCACATCAGTCCACTTATTTTTCATTAAAGAGAAAATCCTCTCCACAAACCCAGCAGAAGACGGGACGCTGAGGACAAAGGGATACAACAGCCTGGATGTTGTGGAGGTCAGCTGCCTGAAGAACTTTCATCCACCTCTGCTGTTCCCACGTAAATGCTTGAAGCCGAACTATCGGCAGTGTCTGACTTCGAGACCGAAAATCAGTGTCGTCCGTGTCACCCATGCTGGTTTTGTCGTGAACTCTTGTCTTCCGGTATCTTCGTCACAAGGAACAGTATGAATGAGCCCGATTCTGTGTTCTCATGTCGTGTAGGTGGGCGCTGTCAGCTCATTGGTCACAGAGCAGGAGATGGTTGGGAATAATTTACCGTACATTTTTATTTAAAGCAGCCTGTCTTTTATTAATTCCATTGACATTTTACAGACTATTCTTGATTCTCACAGTAATACCAGACAAAGTTCGTCCCTTTTCAGCTCACACGTAGGACACGTAGGACACGTAGTTTGTTTCTAAATACAGGAGAATTCTGTTTTCAAGGGACAGTTGGCCACCCTAGTTGTGATGGACTGGTGACTGACCCCATGCAGCAGACACCAGTCTAAGATGACACTTACTGGCCATGGGGGGTCGCGTATGTAGGTCAGTGGTGGAATGTAAGCTTACGGTTGCACAAGCAACAAACACAAACATGTGCTTTCCACTCAACCTCACTCACTGACTGCTGCTTGTTTACTTGTTCTCTGTCAACCGTAATCAACGCTGGCATGTCATTTCTGGCCGCAATGACTGCGCCCCATAGATTCTGCCCCGTGTGTAATTCAAGTGATAACAGAGGTCCAAGTGTGGTGCATTTAGGGTGATGTTTTTTTTTTTTTGTTTGTTTTTTTTGCTGAATTTGCATCTCTCTTGCTTATAAGTAACAGACAAAGCACAATTAATTTTGTAAGCATCACCAGTACAGGTACACTGTAAGGGCTGGATCTACTAAAGGTTTGTGGTGTATTAAAACATGTGCGAACTCATTGCACATGCAAAAAAAAAAAAAAAAAAAAAAATCACAAACTGATTTACTAACAGTGTGCACTAAGGTTGCGTCTTTCAAAGGTGCAAAATAGCGCGTGTGCATCCAATTAGTATGTTTGTATCAATGAATATGTAATATGGCATTTACATGCAATTGTGCGTGTGTTAGGGGGAGAAATGTAAATATATTAATTTAGCACACCAAAGTGATTTATCAAACCCAAGAAACTGAGTCGATATTTACCATGTCTTAAAGGGAGGTGCAAAAAGTTTGGATGCGTAATTGCGCACACAACGGAAGTGGATATTGTCACAAGGAGACATCGAAATGCTGAAACAAGATGAAGAGTATGCATTTTTCACACCTTGTATGAACATTTTTGGAGTGACAGAAGGAAAAATAATTGAGACATATCCCCCCCCACACACACACACACACCACACATTTTATAGGACTCTTGCCCAAATGCTACTTTTCCACTTGATCTGATGGTTGCGATTAAAAATTCGTACCGACATTAGAGGCTACAGAGTGACAAAAGGATTTGCTCCTGACAGTCATTCAATCCAACCCCCCCCACCCCACCTCTAAAATGAATCTGGCATCACTGCGTCTGGATCATTCCAGTGCACTGTTGCCATTAGTGCTGACGTATCCAAGGTTGCCAGACGTTTGTACCCAATGTCCAGGGTCCAAAAGACCCGCTCCTGTATCCCAGAGCAGTTTTTCCAGCGTATTGTCTCCATGACGACAACCAGTAGCACATGCAAAGTCCTCATTCAAATAGGGCAGTCTCCACAACTTGGCACCTGTTGTCCATTTGTGCAAGCAATCTTAGCAAATCAACCACAAACCGCGGTTCAACTCCACACGCAAAATTGTAGATCGCGTACAAAAATTAGTACATGCAAATTTGTCTGTAATTTTTGAGTGATTGGGTTAACATACCCTTTTGCATAATGTATAAATGCCATGCAAAAGTCTTGAGCCACTTAAAATATTCTTGTTTTTTCAGAGTTAAAATGAGAAACATATTGTTCTCTCACGGTCTTTTCTCGAGATATACTGTATGCACAGTATTAAAAAACACAACAATGATTCATAAATGAATAGCATCTTCAGGATACACTCAGTATTTAGTCGGATCCTTTGACGAAAAGTTACATACAATAAGAAACATGTGATACGTTGGTTTACAGATGTTTTTTCCTGAAACTTGTTTTGTTATCAGTGCAAATTTCCTGCATATCTGATTGTATCTTAAACAGAAACTGAGCATTGCATGTAGATGGTCATTATAGCTTTGATAAAACAACAAACCTAATGGTGACCTCAGACTTTTGCATCGTACTGCATTGTTTGTCATGCTCATGTGTACTGAAACATCTCAATCCAGTCATGACAAACGTTAGAGAAGTGACTTCTACATTTGAAGTGAATTCCACAGTACTTTCTCTCTGCCTTTGGATTTACTGTGTAAGTGTGTCATCTGATGTGTCTCATGTGACATGCCCCTGACATGACACCATATCAGGAATGTGGATCATAGTATAAATATAAGTTTGAACTGCTACGCTCATTTCTGCCTCTGAATAAAAAGGTAATTTCTCTACAAAGCTGAAATTGCAGTTCATTGAGTGCTTGCTATTTTGAACCAACATAAATTCTTCCTTCGTATTCACTGTGACAGCTTGACAGACTACAGAAGCAGACATGCTATTGCATACCAGTACAGGAGGTCACACTATTGATGTGCTGAGCAAGTTTGACCGGCAAAAAAAAAAAAATCAAACTTTTAGGAAAACAAGAGATTCTTATATATGAATGATACAAGTGGCTGTTTGATGCGGATTTCAGGTTTGAGCTGTGTTTTTAAGTATTGTTAAATGGTAATTAGGTTTTTCTTAGTTGCCAGTGGGTATTTAGCAGTGTCTTCGTGAAGCCAGCCCTTTACAGGATCATGTTTCAAGGTACATTTGATCACCACGAACATAAGATGCATTTACGTCATTTGCTAGCAGGTGCCTCTGCGGCATCCACTGCCACATGATGCATGAAGCAGCCTTAACCTTTCTGTTCTGCCCGGGTGCCTGCATGCTGCCCTGCCTTCTTGTCACCTTTCCCCTTTTCCTCACCTCACCTGTAATCTCAGCACATGAGGAAGGAGCAGATGACGAATCAGTGAAGGTTGGGGTTGTTGCAAACATTTAGATTTAACACCGGAGTTGTGAAAACGCAGGCAAACGTGGTTGGGATGGTGGTTTCTGTCGGCCAATAGAGAGAGGGAGGAAGACACACATGGAGCAGAGCTAGTTTTAACCTGCTCAGGCAGCCTGATGGGGCAGGGTTTATATATAGTGACGGAGCTCGGGTTGCCAGTTCAACTGAGTGAGTGTGTGTATTATCACAAAAGCCAATCTGGGTGACTGTGACTCTGTGCCTTAACAGCTGTAACTGTGATACTCCCCAACTACACACACACAAGCACACACACATACTGATGGTCATGCTGATGGTCCACCAGCTAATCTTGTTTAATCCATTCACCCTACGCATCGAAACACACACAGTCTCATGTTACTATTCCTTAAACTACAGCGGGCTGTAGAAACCAAAGAATACAAGTACAAAACACAGAGAAAATGCAGCATCAGTGTGTTGACTACAGCACTTTATACATATCAACACATGTATAGAGGGTATGCACGTGACGTCACCGCTAGCGGAAGTCACTGCAATTACGCCCACTGAGTGGCAGAAAGGGGAGACGAGTAGCGGCTTTGGGCTTGAATACTGCGAAAACTTTAGAACGATCCTAAAAAAATGGGGAAGAGGCTGTTGTGCCATTGATTGCACAAATAGGGTTAAAAAGCACTCGCAGCTATTGTTTTAGCGGCGACCTAAAAGCCAAGACAGAAGAAGCAAAGGGGATCGCTGCACATCGTAGAAATAACTGGAATCCAGACAACCAACCTGATTTGTGGTTGCCATTTTGTGTCAGCTAACGTTAATTTATGCGTATTCTTGTGTAAAATGCATACCTTAAATTACATATCATTTTGGCTAACGTTTACTACTTCTTAGTAAAGCTCTTAATGTGAGCATCTGTCATTTTGTTATATATGTCATAACTGAAATGTTTTTGTCTCAAGTGTGTGATTATGAGGGGCGACACGGTGTGCAGTGGTTAGCACTCTGCCTCACAGCAAGAAGGTCCTGGTGTTGATTCCAACACCAGTCGATGGGGGGGTGGGCCCGTTCTGGTGTGGAGTTTGCATGTTCTCCCCATGTTTGTGTGGGTTCTCTTTGGGTACTCTGGCTTCCTCCCACCATCCAAAGACATGCACTGATAGGTTAATTGGTTATCTAAATTGCCCATAGGTGTGAATATGAGAGTGATTGTTTGTCTCTATATATTCAGCCCGTGTGATGAACTGGCGACTTGTCCAGGGTGTACCCGCCTTCGCCCCTATGTAGCTGGGATAGGCTCCAAGCGACCCCCATGACCCTAGTGAGGATAAAGTGGTTCAGAAAATGAATGAATTAATCTAAAAAATGGGGCAGAGCTGTTGTGCCATTGATTGCACAAATTGGTTTAAAAAGCACTCGCAGCTATCATTTAAACCGGCGACCTAAAGCCAAAGACAGAAGAACAGATGGATCGCTGCAATTCGAAGAATCACTGGAATCCAGGCAATAAAACCTGGATTTGTGGTTGCCATTTTGTGTCAGGTAACATTCATTTATGCTGTATTCTTGTGTAAAATCATACCTTAAATTACATATGGTTTTGGGTAACGTTGCTTCTTTAGTAAAAGCTCTTAATGTTAGCATCTGTCATTTAGTTCTATATTTCATAACTGAAATGTTTTTTGTCTTCAGTTGTGTGATTCTGAACCTTGTGCTCTACATGATTTGTAAACTAGCTTAAACTGAGAGGCTAACCTAGTTTTCCAAATAAGGGGGTACTCTAGCACAAAGCTGTTGTAGCTGTGTTGGATCAAGTATTTGATGTTAACTCTACTTAAATCTCCACAGTACCATAGATCATCTACTCACTTGGGTCAATACTAAGGGTTCAACTCCAGTAAATCAGTAGGAACTGTGAGCACTACTGCTGGGCCTTTACCAGCGGAAATCACCGCCAAGAAAATACGTCTGCACTGACAGAAAAACCTCAAAACAATCGTATGTTGAGTTGAAAGCACTCACCAGCTGTATCCTCTAATTAACGATGACGAGGATGTCAACAAACTCTTTGCTTTTGTATGCTTTCAGACTTTGCATTGTGGATTTTCCCGGCGTTGAATCAGGTTCAATAAATGGTTAGGATACGTGATTTCCGTCCACATATCAGTGTTCGTAGACCACTTGTTGTTTGGTAGCTTGTATGGATCCATGTCCAGTCCAATTGTCTTTAATTTCATGTTAGTATCCACATTTTTCTGGTCTCGTTGTAGTTTACTGCTATGCTCCGCCATGTTGACCCGGTTTGGTTTTTGCCACTCGTCTGACTTAGAGGGGCGTGGCCCAGGGGGAAGTGACGTATGTGCATTCCCTCTATTTGTACTATGTGCTCCTTACGTCACCAAAACAGGCGTTATCTTTAATGTATTTAATGTATTGATTTTTTTTTTTTTTTATAAACATTTATTATTTGTTCATTCATACAAAACTTTAAACATCATGAACATCTTGAACATGGCAGAGAAAAAATAAATATACAAATAAATAAATGAAAAAATAATAAATAAATAAAGCAAAATAAATGCATAAAATTAAAATAAATCTCAAAAGGATGAGACAAACAATCTGACAGCATTACATAGAACAGCTGATTAAATAACATAATAAGAAAAACTTAGGTATAGAGTTGAAATAATACTATACATGTACATTCCCACATCAACAAAATGTCCCAATTCTCACTTACTCACCTACCCCTTCATTATCACCACTCTTAATTAATCCAAAAAACATCTTCCAAATGTTATAGAATTCTGAAGTTCTCTTTTAACCGTATATGTCAATTATTGATTATTTTTAGTTTTAATTACTTGTGTCAACCTAATGGATGAAAAAATACATCACACTTACATAGCGTTTTATTGGGCACTCAAAGATGCTTATGAATGACACAGGATATGATGAGGTCCATGGGATGATGTACACATCACAACAACAAATGAAATAGGAAAACAATTATGGAAAAGATGCAACAAGAGAACCAAACTTTAAAAGAGCATCTAGATCATTGAGAATCGCACCACTTGCCACTTGTCCAATGACGACAGCTGCACACTTGCCTTGACCTTACTTGACTTAGCTGGGTTTTAGCACCAGCGCTGTAGGAATAGTGTTCATGCACTGTGGCTGGTTGTCATAGCGACACATGGCGTTATAGTCGTCATTGTGATGTCATCATCAGCACAACTACAGCTAATAGTGAAGCAACAATTGAGGATGAAACATAAAACTGTAAGCTACAATATCCAAAATAACCAATATGTTAAGATGTTTTGAGGCAAGAATATAATTATTTAGACTTGAATCTCTGGTCAAGGCTAACACTAACATGCTTTATTATCCCCAGAGGGACATTTGGTTTCCCTCCTTTTACCCATCCTAATACACACTGTCGGGGCCAAAATACATTTTTGCTTGTTTAGTCCTCTTTTTGTTTTGATCTTAATTTAATTATTGTTTAGTGGGTGTGGCTGTGATGATGACCGCACGGACAGTTCATCATGGGTGTTGGTATGGGGGTTGTGAGGTTAGTAAATATCTGCTGTGTGGTGTGTCTCAGGACAGCCCAAACAATTTTCTGACCGTGAGCCACAGCGTAATTAAGTTGGTCTGTGTTTTCAAGTGTTTTTTTATGTTAAGTAGCCTATTCTGTTAATTTATAGAGTATGTTGAACAATGATTGCGACCTATAATGAACACTTAGACTTAATATTTGTCAGTAAATGGATTGGCATATCCAAAGACAAATAAAAAAAAAACAAAAAAAAAAAACATCCAGACATTCATTCATGCACACGACAAAAATACAACAGGTTGAACCCTTCCACACCATGGTAGTAGCTAAAGGTAAAGCCACTACACACACAGTACTTAGCATTAGCATTAGCAATTATCATCAGCACATAGAAGTGAGCTGCCATTGAAGGCGCTCTCAGAACAACTCAAGGGCTGATCCCAATTCACCCCTTGCCCCTCCCCCTTACCCCTACCCCTCTGTTTTGCGCGTACACGTGAAGGGGTAGCGTTGTCCCGATTCTCGATTAGACAGAGGGGAAGGGCTTAGGGGGAGGGCTGTTATAGCTCGTCGAAATGGAGATATTTCAGACCACACTATTAACAGGGGATAGGAGAAATTTCCCATAATTCTGTTCAATCATTGACAAGATGGAGGTAAACCACAGCAAAAAGTGCAGCAGTGGATGAAAGAAACACACAATGTACGTATTTTCTTTGTAAACAATTAATCATTTGGATCGCCATTTAATGCCGGTGTCAATTTGGTGTAGATCGCATTTCTGCGGTTTTATAGTTGAGTGAGCTGTAAAAACAATAACCAAAGCCATGGAACAGAGATGGTTACGGCTACTGACGGCATGGTGAATACTTTGGAAACAAAGTTGTCGCATCTGGTAATAGCAGCAGGGTTTTTGGGGGAATCAAACCCCCCCTCTCCCCCCCTCTGGTTTTTACATTCCTACTTCTGCTCAATGAATTTCACCCTTGGGGGGGACAACCAACAAATGTAAATAACAGGCAGGTTGTGACTGAGTTTTCTTACACCTATATTCTACATTACTGTCACTAACGTTCAGCTGAACCAAACTGTCGGTCTCAGAATTCACGAACGTCCCCTGCAAAATTTCATGTAAGATCCACTATCTGTATGTATAACAGAGGAGAACCCAGGAGTTGGACATTGAAAGTATGTAAAGTTTCACTTTTGTTTTCCCCCGCCAGCATTAGTTACATTAGTTATGGACTGCACCCCCATGTATATAATGCCCCCCTTGACAAAAAAAAAGTAAAAACCACCCCCCCCTTCCTCTGTTTTTTTGGACAAATTGCACCCTGGCAGCATCCATGAATGCTGATGATATAACAGTTCTCAAAGGGTTGTCCCATTTCATAGGGGAATGTTTCAACCCTACCCTTTGCAGCTCCATTTCAAGGGGTAGTGCCAAGTGCAGGGCCAAGGGGAAGGGGAAGGGTGAGGGCTAAGGGGTGAATTTGGATGGGGCCAAGATCTTCACTGGCACTGTGGTCAGAGAGATCAACAGGAGACTTAACTTCTATGTACCTGTATTTAATGGCAGGGGAACCCACAGGACAGGGAGAGACCCTACTCAGGTAAACTCAACATAGAAACAACATAGTGTGGTCCGACTGGGAATCAAACCTGCAACCCTCCAGCTGTGTAGAGGTACTAACTTAAAAGTTTTTCTCTATATTTGGGACATTTTGTGCTACTTTAGTCTGACATCCCACATAGCAACACAGTGACACACATACTGATGCAGTGGAACTCAGCTTTAACCAGTCTGTGGTCTGCACGAGTTTACGTCAAGTTAGTTTCACTTGACTTTAATGACGGTGGTACGAGAAGTGTATCTGATTGGTACCCGGCGCCCCTGCCCTCACACATTCTAAACTCCTAAAGAGTCTAAGCAAATTGAGCTGATACTATTTAATTAGATGTTTTTTTAAGCTGATACCATTTAATTACTCTTTAATTCTGAATAGTTTAACAGTCTTCACATTAGTAGTTGATGTAAGGTTCAGTCAGATCTGCACAGAAACTCAATGGAAATGTCCTTCAGCTTTTATATTGTTAGCTGAATGAAAATTGCATCAGTACATCTTGTTTCTCTTCTACTTGAATAAAGATGTGTGTACTTGGACCACCTCTGGTTTTCTAGAATCAAAAGTCATATTTTTAAACTAGTCGGGTGTCTCAGATCTGTGATGCCTTTACTGGTTTCACAGCAGTGACACAATTGGCAGGTGTGTTTGGTGTGTGTCGTGCATTTGTATGTGTGTGTGTGTGTGTGTGTGTGTGTGTGTGTGCACATGTGCTCATACAAATAGCAGAGTGGTGAGCCACAGCAGCTGGTGATGCGGTCATTTGTTGTTTCAGGTGTTTTGACAGGCAGACGATGAGAGCATCAAGGACCAACTGAGCACTTGTCCGGACACATCAAAGCCGCTCTTACTGTATTAGCTCAGCTGCAACTCTGGTCTGCCTCTGTCTCACACACACACACATAAAAACCAAAGCAGATCAAGCAGATCAAGGACAGTAAAAAGGAGAACGCACCACTCATTGTTTTTGTCATGGTATTATTTGGTTCTCCTCACATCGCTGCCACATCAAACGTATTACATGTAACATCTCCACATCAATTACCAACTTAAAACTAACAAGGCCTGTGTTACTCATTTTACTGACAGGTGTTCATACATTATTCTTGACTTTATTCAGTATTACCTTGGTCTCCAGTTGCTAATCTTACAATAAATTAGGGATGGGAATCGAGAACCGGTTCTTTTTGAAACTGGATCCCGGAGCTCGATTCTTTGGAATCGTTTGGCTGCTTAACGATTCTGCTTATCGATTCCGCCTTGTTGCGCATGCATGATGACGTCACGTGTACGGTGCATTGTTTTGGTCAGAACAGGCAACGTGGTGTTGAGGAAGAAACGGTCCTAAAAGACGACACCAGTCCACTGGAACACTGTCAAAGCTTCCATGTCTTCAAAAGGGTGGAATCCCTCCAATATGCTCAAATTTGTCCACAGCATATGACTCGTTTACAGGAATGTCACATATTAATATAATAATAATAATAATAATAATAATATAATAATGATAACTTTATTTATATAGCACCTTTTAAAAACAAAGTTTACAAAGTGCTTTTGACAGACAAGTAAAGGGCACAACAGCAGGATACAAGATGTAGTAAAAACACTAAAACAGAAGCAACACAATAGGAGAGATGTGTACAACAATGCAGAACATGACACTCCGAATAAATTAATGAATCGGAATAAAGAGGGCAGGGATAAGGTCACATGATGCTGTCAAATCAATGCAAAAATAAAGGTGTGAGATAAAACAACATCATGTATGAGATATAAACCAACAATCAAACAGGATAAGATTCAATTTAAAAAAAAAATTAAAAGGGACAACATCTGTTAAGACTCGACTCTTGGTGTGGACCCAATGCACGAGACGCAATTCAGTGGTCAAAAAAAAAGATTTATTTTAACAAAGTTCTCAAAGTACAAAAGATTACAAAAGAGAAAGCACAACGTGCTCTAAAAATTTCTAACAACAAAAGGAGAAGTACACACACTTTAAACAAACAAAAGCCATAATAGAAAATGACTTCAGATCTCAGACTAGATACTTAACAAACGCTCTTCACAAGACCACAGACGACGCACTGACAAGACAAAGGGAGAGGGAAGATATATAGAAGTAGGGATCACAAACGTGTGGGCAATCATGAGCACCAAGGTGCAGGCAATGAAGGGATAGGCAAGACAAGACAAGACTACATGTGCAGACGGAAGCGATCACCATCACAAAATAAAAACAGGAGAAACAAAAACCCCTAAACCAAAACTCACATACCGTCGACGCATGCAACATCACATAAAAGCAAGTCTATAAAAGTGTGATTTAAGAAGTGATTGATGCCACTGATTCCGCAAGCCTTACCTCCTCGGGCAGGCTGTTCCAAAGCGAGGGGCCCTGATGGAAAAGGCCCGTCACCTTAGATTTAAGCCTCGACTTTGGAACAGCCAGGAGCCCTCTACCCCCCCCCCCCCCCCCCCCTTGGGCCAGACCCATTCGGGCTTTAAAAGTAATCAGTAAATCTTTAATCAATTCTAAACACAGGGAGCCAACGAGGGATCCAGGATAGGGATATGATTCGCCTATTAAAACCAGTGAGAAGCCTAGCTGCTGTGTTCTGTACCAGTTGGAGGCGGGACAGTGATTTTTGATTGATGCCGGAAAGAAGTGAGTTACAATAGTCGAGTCTTGTGAATATGATGAATGTATAACTGTTTCCAGGTCGGAGTGTGGGACTATTGGTTTGATTTTTGAAATGGTTCGCAGATGTAAGAAACAGGACTGGATAACTTTGGATAACGTATTTGATACGTTATTTAGCGGTGCTTGTGAATGTAGCAGCAGAGTGAACGCCAGACCCAGTTTAGTTCCGTTCGGGCGCAACAAACGTTGTACCCCTCAAATCACATTTCCGAAGGTAGGGAAAAGGAAATGACGTGCACAAATGGGATGAACTGAGTCGGATCGGTTAACCCCCCCCTGGGTGTCCAGCTCTCTGTTATTATTATTTGTACATACTGTTATGTATATTTTCTGTGCAGATGGAAATATAAAAGACAGTTAATGCAAACACACCCGTTTTACTCTTTTTCCCTCACCCAATGAGAATCAATAAGAAATTGATAAGTCGGATCGATAAGCAAATCGACAATGGAATCAGAATCATTAAATTCTTATCGATTCCCATCCCTAAATAAATGTTACTTTCCAGAGCTGAATATAGGTCACCATTCATGAGGTTATTCAAACTGACTACATTTGACACACCTCAATGCTGCTGTTTAAGACCAGCAGAAAACTTGTTGGCTGATGTGCCCTTAAGCAAAGCACCCAACCCCCACCTACCATGGCAGCCCACCGCCCCCAGCCCCCATCATATGGGATGTTCCTGCATGTTTCAGCTAGTGATGGGTTAAAGCAGAGCGTCACATCTCCATGTCTGTGTGTAAAATATATCATCACTGTCAGTAGAAACCTCCTATGTCCAAAAGGTTATTTTTCAGGAAACTGGAAAAACAATGTATATTCTAAATAAATGAATGGAGTTAAGGCAGTGTTTTCAACCTTGGGTCGGGACCCCACATGGAGTCACCTGGAATTTAAATGGGGTCGCCTGAATTTCTAGTAACTGATAAAATAAAGTAATTTACTAATAAAAAATATATGGTGAGTTGAGAGAGACAGATCACAATACATAAAGACATGACAAACTGTGAAGCTGAAACTGAAGCACTACGCTGGAAAAAAAATGAAATCTTACCAAGTGTATTTTTCTCATTTCTAGTCAAAATATCTCATCACACTTAAAATAAGACATAATCACCTAAAGAGTAACTTTCCAGTGAGATATAAGAACTTATTTTTAGACAATAGATCTTGAAAATCTTATTCAAGAAATTTTCCAAGATCGTTTTCACTTGTTCCATTGACAGCATTGGCAGATTTTTTTTTTTTTTGCTTGAATTAAGCACAAAAAAAAAAAAAAAAAAAAAAAATATATATATATATATATATATATATATATATTGAATTGAGCAAATCTGCCAATGGAACAAGTGAAAATTATCTTAGACTAACTGACCAATAGAATCGTTTTGACAAAAAAAAAAGAAAAAAATGGACTTAAGAGGTTTCCGCCCAACAGTGACACACAAAAAGACTAATAAGATTTGTAATTCTTGTGGCCAAAAGATTTGAAATATTTGAACTGACTCTCTGCATAAATCTGATTTATTTATTTATTAATAAGTCTCATTTTAAAACGTGAAAACTGAAGCAGCAAAAATTGACTGTATCTGTAAAGCTATTTTTTTGTGTGTTGCTATTATTATTATATTATTATTATTATTATTATATTATTATTATATTATACTATTATTATTATTATTATTATACATTTTTATAATTATTTCTCTTACACTGTTTTTTTGTGTGTATTTGTGTGTGTAACGAGGTTAGTTTGCATTTTATTGTGCAAGTAGTGGTATGTATGTTTGTCTACTGGAAATCAATAAAAAGCCCCCCCCCCCCCCCCCCCCCCCCCCCCCCAAAAAAAAGTCGGTTTTATTAAATAACAGCATGAACAAGATGTATAATACACAAATAGCAAAACAGCTCTACTTTATAGTAGAAAAAAAGTACTAAAACATCTTAACGCTGTTCAGTCCATCAGTCTGTTTCAGTTTAAGTTGTTTCCCCACCTGGACCATCGACAGTGACATCCTGACCTCTGCTTAAGCTCCACTAAACTTTCACCTGCACCCATGTGTGTTCCAGGAAAACCACCTCCATCACTAATTACTGGATTTCAACTGAATTCCTGTGAGTGCATACTAAAATATGAAAGAATTTATTGTTTTCTACAATAACAACCACAAGGTGAAATATAAAAATGAAACAGGGAAGAAAATTCCACTAGTATCAATTAATTCACCAGAATTAATGATTTTAATTTAATTACTGGGTCACTTGGGGCTCCACAACACCAAAGCTAATATCTTCATTTATACAGCTTATTGTGTAGGAATAAAAGACGTATTAGTTTAGAGGTTTCTTTGTGTTCAAAGGCTAATCTTCTGTTATTACATTTCCTTGATCCTCTTTTCCCTCATTAACTCCTTTGGACATATCTGACTGTAAATGGTGAAATTCTGCACTGTTTTTATTAGCTAATGTTAGTCTGTCAAAGAGTTGTGGTCCATAAAAACCAAACACTGAGAGTAAGTAAAAGCATAAAAGCATGTGTTTACAATCAGAGCATTAGTGACACATTCACATTAAAGTGTATGTTATCGGTGGATAGTAGATTTGATTTCGTCCAACCCCACTTATATTAGTGCTTTGCCTGTAAGGTTATTCAGCATTCAGAGCACAATGGTGGATTTATCCAAGGGAGTAGGGTTTGATTTTGACATTGGTGGGGACACAAACATGCTCACATGATGAGCCTCTTAGAACACCAGACTTGATATAACACTCAAGCATTTTTATTCAGATCATCATTCACACTAATATTTGAAACACTGCGAATCTCATGGACCAATGTATCAGTCATTATTGAACCTCACCTGTGAATTTCCAGCCTCTCCTCCAGCTTCTCATCCTTTACCTCAGGGCTGTCAAACTCATCTTGGTTCAGGGGCCATATTTAGCCCAATTTGATCTCAAGCAGGAGCCAAACCAGTAAAATAATGACTTA